>NC_085992.1:52758582-52950082 GCF_030014385.1 Trichomycterus rosablanca | reverse complement strand
ATGGTTCCAGTAATGCATGTCCTTTGTTGACATGTCTTCAGCAAACTGTTTGCGGGCTTTCTTGTGTAGAGACTTCAGAAGAGGCTTCCTTCTGGGGTGACAGCCATGCAGACCAATTTGATGTAGTGTGCGGCGTATGGTCTGAGCACTGACAGGCTGACCCCCCACCTTTTCAATCTCTGCAGCAATGCTGACAGCACTCCTGCGCCTATCTTTCAAAGACAGCAGTTGGATGTGACGCTGAGCACGTGCACTCAGCTTCTTTGGACGACCAACGCGAGGTCTGTTCTGAGTGGACCCTGCTCTTTTAAAACGCTGGATGATCTTGGCCACTGTGCTGCAGCTCAGTTTCAGGGTGTTGGCAATCTTCTTGTAGCCTTGGCCATCTTCATGTAGCGCAACAATTCGTCTTTTAAGATCCTCAGAGAGTTCTTTGCCATGAGGTGCCATGTTGGAACTTTCAGTGACCAGTATGAGAGAGTGTGAGAGCTGTACTACTAAATTGAACACACCTGCTCCCTATGCACACCTGAGACCTAGTAACACTAACAAATCACATGACATTTTGGAGGGAAAATGACAAGCAGTGCTCAATTTGGACATTTAGGGGTGTAGTCTCTTAGGGGTGTACTCACTTTTGTTGCCGGTGGTTTAGACATTAATGGCTGTATATTGAGTTATTTTGAGGGAAGAATAAATTTACACTGTTATATAAGCTGCACACAGACTACTTTTCATTGTGTCAAAGTGTCATTTTGTCAGTGTTGTCCCATGAAAAGATATACTTAAATATCTGCAGAAATGTGAGGGGTGTACTCACTTTTGTGATACACTGTATCACCAGACAGAAATGGTTTTGACATTGTGTGCGCAATGCATCGCAGTTTCCTTAAAAATAAAGTTTTTTGTGCCTTTGAGTTTTGCCTTCATTACCTTCATTCAAGAGTTTCATTTCATACGCACACATATGTATATATAATATCATATATATCAAATAATATATACATATTTCATATTATATATTCTTTTTTTAATTAAATGCTGGTAGATTTCATTGCACTAAGTATAGAACTGGTCTACCTTGTCTGTACTGCTGCAAGTTTCATCACCTGGTAAGAAACCCACAATTGCAGTGTCATGAGGAAATGTCTACAATGAGCAGTTTCAAAGAACGTATAGTGATTTCTAGCTTGTAGTGTGAAAAAAAGTATTTATTTGAATATCTCACGAAAAAAGTAAAATGAACTGAACTTTGAACTAGTTCAGAATTAAAATTGTGAACTTTGAACGTGAACTGTTCACTTTGAGCATGTATGAACTGAACTTGAACTAGTTCAGAAAAGCTGTGAACTGGCACAACACTGGTCATAGGTTCGTGGTCTCGTGGATGTGTGGGTCGTGTGCTGCCCACCTCGGCCACGGACGGATCTTCTGCTCCAAGTCTGACTCGGATCATGTCCTGCTGAAATAAATAAATAAAAGGTAGGCAAATAGTTAGACATACACATGGATTGATGGATGCTTTACTGATCCCCAAGGAAATAAAAGTCCCTGTGGTACAATACAACACACATCATTGACATTACAAACCAGCAAAAAGGACATGTTTGAGTTTCAACCAATGGGATTCCAAACATTTGCATACGGCCAATAGGAGAGCAGACATTTGCATACTGCTACCTCCAGCCAATAGGAGAGCAAAGATTAGCATACGTCTCATTTCAATGCCACTAATTTGAATGCCGCCTCTGGTTTTAACTCTTAACCTATGAGCAAAACCCTAACCACGCCCCCAATCCAAGGCCTAACCCCAAGCTAACCCCAGACTTACTGCAAGGTGGCACCTGCTGTTTAGGTTAGGAACTGCATCTAACCCCAAGCTAACCCCAGACTTACTGAAAGCTGGCACCTGCTGTTTAGGTTAGGAACTGCATCTAACCCCAAGCTAACCCCAGACTTACTGAAAGCTGGCACCTGCTGTTTAGGTTAGGAACTGCATCTAACCCCAAGCTAACCCCAGACTTACTGCAAGCTGGCACCTGCTGTTTAGGTTAGGAACTGCATCTAACCCCACATGAAATTAAGAAACCCAAATGAAAGGGCACATTTTCTCCATAATTGCACAGCTTGTAACCCTTGTAACCAATCATGGCTACATCTCTGTAGCAAGCTTTAGGAGCTGAGAAATCGATCCAAGTTTGAATTAGGGCCTGTTTATGTAGCTGCAGACAGTTCTCTTGTCCTTTATGTTCCACGTTTCCTTAATTTTAACCATAACCTAATCCCTAATTATTCTAACCCCAACCTCAATAAACCTAATCTTAACCATTACCTAATCCCTAATTACTCTAACCCCAACCTCAATAAACCTAATCTTAACCATTACCTAATCCCTAATTATTCTAACCCCAACCTCAATAAACCTAATCTTAACCATTACCTAATCCCTAATTACTCTAACCCCAACCTCAATAAACCTAATCTTAACCATTACCTAATCCCTAATTACTCTAACCCCAACCTCAATAAACCTAATCTTAACCATAACCTCATTCCTAATTATTCCAACCCCAACCTCAATAAGCCTAATCTTAACCATAACCTAATCCCTAATTACTCTAACCCCAACCTCAATAAACCTAATCTTAACCATTACCTAATCCCTAATTACTCTAACCCCAACCTCAATAAACCTAATCTTAACCATAACCTAATCTTAACCATCACCTAATCCCTAATTACTCTAACCCCAACCTCAATAAACCTAATCTTAACCATCACCTAATCCCTAATTACTCTAACCCCAACCTCAATAAACCTAATCTTAACCATAACCTCATTTCTAATTATTCCAACCCCAACCTCAATAAGCCTAATCTTAACCATAACCTAATCCCTAATTATTCTAACCCCAACCTCAATAGACTCATCTCAACGATGACCTTACCCCAATTATTTACCATAACCCAACCCCTAATTACTCTAACCCTAAGCTTAATAAACCTAATTTCAACCCAATTCCCAATTATTCCCGTATCTCGGACGCCTTTAGGACCAGGGTCACGGGGCTCCGATATGTCGCTCGTGCCTACGCGCGGTCCGTCGTACTCTGGTCCGGTGGGCCTACGACATCCGGTTCCCTCGCGGGACCTCCGCACGTCGTCTGGGGCCTGACGACTACTCGCGTACGCGTCGGGGCCCGTGTCTCGGCCGCCTTTCGGACCACGGTGACGGGGCTCCGATATGTCGCTCGTGGCCGGGCCCCCTCCGACGTGCTCGGTTTCGGTGCGCCTACGTCCTACGGTTCCGCCGCGGGACCCCGAAACGTGGTTTTTTGGGCCTACTCGCGTACGCGTCGGGGGCCCGTATCTCGGCCGTCTTTCCACGCGGGACCGCGGGGCTCCGATATGTCGCTGGTAGGTTGGACCTGCACGCCCTGTGCGATTTTGGAGGTCCTACGACGTTTCTTCGAATTTTCCCGATTATTTGACTGAGTGTAGACTAGGGTCAGATCGGCCGCATTCTCTTAATCCGGGAACCTTGCACCATATGGTCGCTGCTTCCCGGCTTAAGGATCTGACCTCTGCAGGGCATGTTCGGAACTGCATCGACATTAAGAAAAGGAAATAAGAAACCCGATGAAACGGCACATTTTCCAGTGTTAGTGCACAGCTTGAAGTTTGTTCTTCTGACCAATCGTTGCTACATCTATGCTGTAGCAGCCTCAAGAGCTGAGAAATCCCATTTTGAATGAATTAAAAGTCAATCGGCGTCTATCCCAGTGGGTTCGGACACCAGCTCTGAATATCCTTCATGAACATAATATCATTGTATGTTGTGTTTGTCTGGATTGAGCTTTTTACATGAAATTATTTACACACTTTATGAACAGATTTTGGAAAGCTCTTTCACTTTGCATTGGAAACACTACATTTCAAGCCGACCACTTCTCCCTGCTCACAGCTGGAAACGCACCGCTCGTTTTTAACCCTCTGCTGCCATCTACTGGACGTTTTCGGTTACAACGTCCTCATGTACTTTTAGAAGTCATACAGCACCAGTTTGTAGGACTTTCAAGGTAGAATGAACCACCTCGTACCCCCCCAACGACACCAGCTATCTTTTTTTGTACCCCCACTGCCTAATTACTTTTACTGGGCTCCAATCTTTAAGTCAGAAGAATGTCAACCGATTTTTGTACCTCATTACAAAACAAACCCCAAGCTAACCCCAGACTTACTGCAAGGTGGCACCTGCTGTTTAGGTTAGGAACTGCATCTAACCCCAAGCTAACCCCAGACTTACTGAAAGCTGGCACCTGCTGTTTAGGTTAGGAACTGCATCTAACCCCAAGCTAACCCCAGACTTACTGAAAGCTGGCACCTGCTGTTTAGGTTAGGAACTGCATCTAACCCCAAGCTAACCCCAGACTTACTGCAAGGTGGCACCTGCTGTTTAGGTTAGGAACTGCATCTAACCCCAAGCTAACCCCAGACTTACTGAAAGCTGGCACCTGCTGTTTAGGTTAGGAACTGCATCTAACCCCACATGAAATTAAGAAACCCAAATGAAAGGGCACATTTTCTGCATAATTGCACAGCTTGTAACCCTTGTAACCAATCATGGCTACATCTCTGTAGCAAGCTTTAGGAGCTGAGAAATCGATCCAAGTTTGAATTAGGGCCTGTTTATGTAGCTGCAGACAGTTCTCTTGTCCTTTATGTTCCACGTTTCCTTAATCTTAACCATCACCTAATCCCTAATTACTCTAACCCCAACCTCAATAAACCTAATCTTAACCATCACCTAATCCCTAATTACTCTAACCCCAACCTCAATAAACCTAATCTTAACCATAACCTCATTCCTAATTATTCCAACCCCAACCTCAATAAGCCTAATCTTAACCATAACCGAATCCCTAATTACTCTAACCCCAACCTCAATAGACTCATCTCAACGATGACCTTACCCCAATTATTTACCATGACCCAACCCCTAATTACTCTAACCCTAAGCTTAATAAACCTAATTTCAACCCAATTCCCAATTATTCCAACCCCAACCACAATAAACTCCATTTCAACCATAACCCAACTCCCAATTATTCTAACCCTAATCCTAATAAACCTTCCAACTAGAACCTAACCTTCATTTACACTGTCCCCAATCACAATAAATGAAATTTCAATTATAGTTCAGTCCATAATTATATCAACTCTAACCTTAATAAACCTAATTACAACTTCAACCCAATTTCCAAGTACTTTAAATTCAATACACTGAAGCTCTACTACAACCTAATCTTTGATCATCCTAGCCCTGACCCCAAATAAACTGAATTTTAACCGCAATCTAATCACCCATCATCCTAACCCCAATTTAGATTAAAACTAGACTGACTACAACCCACCCTACCTACAATTAATTCAACTTCGACCTCAATAGATATATTTCTAACCCTGACCTACCTTAACCACCTTGACCATAAATTATACAATATAATTGATTGACCTAAAACATAATTTAAAATGGAAACCCCCAAAATCAATCGATATCCTATGTAATATTAATGAAATAAAAAAGGAATAAGGAAAAAAAGGTTATACCACAAGAGGGACACCTGAGGGCGCCACAGTCAACATGAAGTCCTCGAGGATGTTTGGGTATGGATATGGACGTTTGTGTAATATTTTTTGCCACAAGCAAACCAAGAATACACACCGTAGAGAAGTTTAAAGAGCCAAGCGCGCTGAGAACACGACGGTAAACACTTTACAACATGTGTACATAACTAAACATATACTAACACCTAACTACCAGTTTATTAACAATGAATTAATACATCGACTGATAGTGAGTGCATCATGAATTATTGATGAATTAATGATATGTATACATTAACAAATTAATGAGTGACATATGAATAGACTAGGGTTAAATTGGGCCTATTCGGTGCGTACTCTCTCTTAAGCTGGGAAGCCTCGACTTCCCGGCTTGACGGAATCCTAAGGCACCGCTCATTTTTGATCCTCTGCTGCCATCTTTTGGAATAGTCATGCCACATCACTTAGTATGATTTCAGGTTTTTCAACAGCTCGTATTCCAAAAAATACCAAACCTTGGCTACCTGATAAGTCAGAAGAATGTCAACCGAACTGTTCACATCTTGTTCAATCGATTCAGGTACTTTACTGTTCTGTTCCTTTATTTTTTATTGTTATTTTTTAACATTACACACACTGCCAATTGCCTGTGTGTGTGTGTGTGTGTGTGTGTGTGTGTGTGTCTGTGTCTGTGTCTGTGTGTGTGTGTGTGTGTGTGTGTGTCCACGTACTCGGCCCATGAATCTCATTCTGATACCAGGGGTTACCATTCGTGTTCTTGAACGATTATTGCATTTTTGTGCTTATCATATGTTTTGTTTTGTTTTTTTTGTGTGTGTGTTGTGTGTCATAGGTTCGTGGTCTCGTGGATGTGTGGGTCGTGTGCTGCCCACCTCGGCCACGGACGGATCTTCTGCTCCAAGTCTGACTCGGATCATGTCCTGCTGAAATAAATAAATAAAAGGTAGGCAAATAGTTAGACATACACATGGATTGATGGATGCTTTACTGATCCCCAAGGAAATAAAAGTCCCTGTGGTACAATACAACACACATCATTGACATTACAAACCAGCAAAAAGGACATGTTTGAGTTTCAACCAATGGGATTCCAAACATTTGCATACGGCCAATAGGAGAGCAGACATTTGCATACTGCTACCTCCAGCCAATAGGAGAGCAAAGATTAGCATACGTCTCATTTCAATGCCACTAATTTGAATGCCGCCTCTGGTTTTAACTCTTAACCTATGAGCAAAACCCTAACCACGCCCCCAATCCAAGGCCTAACCCCAAGCTAACCCCAGACTTACTGCAAGGTGGCACCTGCTGTTTAGGTTAGGAACTGCATCTAACCCCAAGCTAACCCCAGACTTACTGAAAGCTGGCACCTGCTGTTTAGGTTAGGAACTGCATCTAACCCCACATGAAATTAAGAAACCCAAATGAAAGGGCACATTTTCTGCATAATTGCACAGCTTGTAACCCTTGTAACCAATCATGGCTACATCTCTGTAGCAAGCTTTAGGAGCTGAGAAATCGATCCAAGTTTGAATTAGGGCCTGTTTATGTAGCTGCAGACAGTTCTCTTGTCCTTTATGTTCCACGTTTCCTTAATTTTAACCATAACCTAATCCCTAATTATTCTAACCCCAACCTCAATAAACCTAATCTTAACCATTACCTAATCCCTAATTATTCTAACCCCAACCTCAATAAACCTAATCTTAACCATTACCTAATCCCTAATTACTCTAACCCCAACCTCAATAAACCTAATCTTAACCATTACCTAATCCCTAATTACTCTAACCCCAACCTCAATAAACCTAATCTTAACCATAACCTCATTCCTAATTATTCCAACCCCAACCTCAATAAGCCTAATCTTAACCATAACCTAATCCCTAATTACTCTAACCCCAACCTCAATAAACCTAATCTTAACCATTACCTAATCCCTAATTACTCTAACCCCAACCTCAATAAACCTAATCTTAACCATAACCTAATCTTAACCATCACCTAATCCCTAATTACTCTAACCCCAACCTCAATAAACCTAATCTTAACCATCACCTAATCCCTAATTACTCTAACCCCAACCTCAATAAACCTAATCTTAACCATAACCTCATTTCTAATTATTCCAACCCCAACCTCAATAAGCCTAATCTTAACCATAACCTAATCCCTAATTATTCTAACCCCAACCTCAATAGACTCATCTCAACGATGACCTTACCCCAATTATTTACCATAACCCAACCCCTAATTACTCTAACCCTAAGCTTAATAAACCTAATTTCAACCCAATTCCCAATTATTCCCGTATCTCGGACGCCTTTAGGACCAGGGTCACGGGGCTCCGATATGTCGCTCGTGCCTACGCGCGGTCCGTCGTACTCTGGTCCGGTGGGCCTACGACATCCGGTTCCCTCGCGGGACCTCCGCACGTCGTCTGGGGCCTGACGACTACTCGCGTACGCGTCGGGGCCCGTGTCTCGGCCGCCTTTCGGACCACGGTGACGGGGCTCCGATATGTCGCTCGTGGCCGGGCCCCCTCCGACGTGCTCGGTTTCGGTGCGCCTACGTCCTACGGTTCCGCCGCGGGACCCCGAAACGTGGTTTTTTGGGCCTACTCGCGTACGCGTCGGGGGCCCGTATCTCGGCCGTCTTTCCACGCGGGACCGCGGGGCTCCGATATGTCGCTGGTAGGTTGGACCTGCACGCCCTGTGCGATTTTGGAGGTCCTACGACGTTTCTTCGAATTTTCCCGATTATTTGACTGAGTGTAGACTAGGGTCAGATCGGCCGCATTCTCTTAATCCGGGAACCTTGCACCATATGGTCGCTGCTTCCCGGCTTAAGGATCTGACCTCTGCAGGGCATGTTCGGAACTGCATCGACATTAAGAAAAGGAAATAAGAAACCCGATGAAACGGCACATTTTCCAGTGTTAGTGCACAGCTTGAAGTTTGTTCTTCTGACCAATCGTTGCTACATCTATGCTGTAGCAGCCTCAAGAGCTGAGAAATCCCATTTTGAATGAATTAAAAGTCAATCGGCGTCTATCCCAGTGGGTTCGGACACCAGCTCTGAATATCCTTCATGAACATAATATCATTGTATGTTGTGTTTGTCTGGATTGAGCTTTTTACATGAAATTATTTACACACTTTATGAACAGATTTTGGAAAGCTCTTTCACTTTGCATTGGAAACACTACATTTCAAGCCGACCACTTCTCCCTGCTCACAGCTGGAAACGCACCGCTCGTTTTTAACCCTCTGCTGCCATCTACTGGACGTTTTCGGTTACAACGTCCTCATGTACTTTTAGAAGTCATACAGCACCAGTTTGTAGGACTTTCAAGGTAGAATGAACCACCTCGTACCCCCCCAACGACACCAGCTATCTTTTTTTGTACCCCCACTGCCTAATTACTTTTACTGGGCTCCAATCTTTAAGTCAGAAGAATGTCAACCGATTTTTGTACCTCATTACAAAACAAACCCCAAGCTAACCCCAGACTTACTGCAAGGTGGCACCTGCTGTTTAGGTTAGGAACTGCATCTAACCCCAAGCTAACCCCAGACTTACTGAAAGCTGGCACCTGCTGTTTAGGTTAGGAACTGCATCTAACCCCAAGCTAACCCCAGACTTACTGAAAGCTGGCACCTGCTGTTTAGGTTAGGAACTGCATCTAACCCCAAGCTAACCCCAGACTTACTGCAAGGTGGCACCTGCTGTTTAGGTTAGGAACTGCATCTAACCCCAAGCTAACCCCAGACTTACTGAAAGCTGGCACCTGCTGTTTAGGTTAGGAACTGCATCTAACCCCACATGAAATTAAGAAACCCAAATGAAAGGGCACATTTTCTGCATAATTGCACAGCTTGTAACCCTTGTAACCAATCATGGCTACATCTCTGTAGCAAGCTTTAGGAGCTGAGAAATCGATCCAAGTTTGAATTAGGGCCTGTTTATGTAGCTGCAGACAGTTCTCTTGTCCTTTATGTTCCACGTTTCCTTAATCTTAACCATCACCTAATCCCTAATTACTCTAACCCCAACCTCAATAAACCTAATCTTAACCATCACCTAATCCCTAATTACTCTAACCCCAACCTCAATAAACCTAATCTTAACCATAACCTCATTCCTAATTATTCCAACCCCAACCTCAATAAGCCTAATCTTAACCATAACCGAATCCCTAATTACTCTAACCCCAACCTCAATAGACTCATCTCAACGATGACCTTACCCCAATTATTTACCATGACCCAACCCCTAATTACTCTAACCCTAAGCTTAATAAACCTAATTTCAACCCAATTCCCAATTATTCCAACCCCAACCACAATAAACTCCATTTCAACCATAACCCAACTCCCAATTATTCTAACCCTAATCCTAATAAACCTTCCAACTAGAACCTAACCTTCATTTACACTGTCCCCAATCACAATAAATGAAATTTCAATTATAGTTCAGTCCATAATTATATCAACTCTAACCTTAATAAACCTAATTACAACTTCAACCCAATTTCCAAGTACTTTAAATTCAATACACTGAAGCTCTACTACAACCTAATCTTTGATCATCCTAGCCCTGACCCCAAATAAACTGAATTTTAACCGCAATCTAATCACCCATCATCCTAACCCCAATTTAGATTAAAACTAGACTGACTACAACCCACCCTACCTACAATTAATTCAACTTCGACCTCAATAGATATATTTCTAACCCTGACCTACCTTAACCACCTTGACCATAAATTATACAATATAATTGATTGACCTAAAACATAATTTAAAATGGAAACCCCCAAAATCAATCGATATCCTATGTAATATTAATGAAATAAAAAAGGAATAAGGAAAAAAAGGTTATACCACAAGAGGGACACCTGAGGGCGCCACAGTCAACATGAAGTCCTCGAGGATGTTTGGGTATGGATATGGACGTTTGTGTAATATTTTTTGCCACAAGCAAACCAAGAATACACACCGTAGAGAAGTTTAAAGAGCCAAGCGCGCTGAGAACACGACGGTAAACACTTTACAACATGTGTACATAACTAAACATATACTAACACCTAACTACCAGTTTATTAACAATGAATTAATACATCGACTGATAGTGAGTGCATCATGAATTATTGATGAATTAATGATATGTATACATTAACAAATTAATGAGTGACATATGAATAGACTAGGGTTAAATTGGGCCTATTCGGTGCGTACTCTCTCTTAAGCTGGGAAGCCTCGACTTCCCGGCTTGACGGAATCCTAAGGCACCGCTCATTTTTGATCCTCTGCTGCCATCTTTTGGAATAGTCATGCCACATCACTTAGTATGATTTCAGGTTTTTCAACAGCTCATATTCCAAAAAATACCAAACCTTGGCTACCTGATAAGTCAGAAGAATGTCAACCGAACTGTTCACATCTTGTTCAATCGATTCAGGTACTTTACTGTTCTGTTCCTTTATTTTTTATTGTTATTTTTTAACATTACACACACTGCCAATTGCCTGTGTGTGTGTGTGTGTGTGTGTGTGTGTGTGTGTCTGTGTCTGTGTCTGTGTGTGTGTGTGTGTGTGTGTGTGTCCACGTACTCGGCCCATGAATCTCATTCTGATACCAGGGGTTACCATTCGTGTTCTTGAACGATTATTGCATTTTTGTGCTTATCATATGTTTTGTTTTGTTTTTTTTGTGTGTGTGTTGTGTGTCATAGGTTCGTGGTCTCGTGGATGTGTGGGTCGTGTGCTGCCCACCTCGGCCACGGACGGATCTTCTGCTCCAAGTCTGACTCGGATCATGTCCTGCTGAAATAAATAAATAAAAGGTAGGCAAATAGTTAGACATACACATGGATTGATGGATGCTTTACTGATCCCCAAGGAAATAAAAGTCCCTGTGGTACAATACAACACACATCATTGACATTACAAACCAGCAAAAAGGACATGTTTGAGTTTCAACCAATGGGATTCCAAACATTTGCATACGGCCAATAGGAGAGCAGACATTTGCATACTGCTACCTCCAGCCAATAGGAGAGCAAAGATTAGCATACGTCTCATTTCAATGCCACTAATTTGAATGCCGCCTCTGGTTTTAACTCTTAACCTAACCCTAACCCTAACCCTAACCCTAACCCTAACCCTAACCCTACATGAAAGCCCCTGTAGCACAATACAACACACATCATTGACATTACAAACCAGCAAAAAGGGGCAAGACCAGACAGGTTTGAGTTTCAACCAATGGGAGTCCAGACATTTGCATACGGCCAATAGGAGAGCAAACATTTGCATACTGCTACCTCCAGCCAATAGGAGAGCAAAGATTAGCATACAGCTCATTTGAATGCCACTAATTTGCATGCCACTAGGCATTTCAACTCTATACCTAACCCTAACCCTAACCCTAACCCTAACCCTAATCCCTAATTACTCTAACCCCAACCTCAATAAACCTAATCTTAACCATAACCTAATCTTAACCATCACCTAATCCCTAATTACTCTAACCCCAACCTCAATAAACCTAATCTTAACCATCACCTAATCCCTAATTACTCTAACCCCAACCTCAATAAACCTAATCTTAACCATAACCTCATTTCTAATTATTCCAACCCCAACCTCAATAAGCCTAATCTTAACCATAACCTAATCCCTAATTATTCTAACCCCAACCTCAATAGACTCATCTCAACGATGACCTTACCCCAATTATTTACCATAACCCAACCCCTAATTACTCTAACCCTAAGCTTAATAAACCTAATTTCAACCCAATTCCCAATTATTCCCGTATCTCGGACGCCTTTAGGACCAGGGTCACGGGGCTCCGATATGTCGCTCGTGCCTACGCGCGGTCCGTCGTACTCTGGTCCGGTGGGCCTACGACATCCGGTTCCCTCGCGGGACCTCCGCACGTCGTCTGGGGCCTGACGACTACTCGCGTACGCGTCGGGGCCCGTGTCTCGGCCGCCTTTCGGACCACGGTGACGGGGCTCCGATATGTCGCTCGTGGCCGGGCCCCCTCCGACGTGCTCGGTTTCGGTGCGCCTACGTCCTACGGTTCCGCCGCGGGACCCCGAAACGTGGTTTTTTGGGCCTACTCGCGTACGCGTCGGGGGCCCGTATCTCGGCCGTCTTTCCACGCGGGACCGCGGGGCTCCGATATGTCGCTGGTAGGTTGGACCTGCACGCCCTGTGCGATTTTGGAGGTCCTACGACGTTTCTTCGAATTTTCCCGATTATTTGACTGAGTGTAGACTAGGGTCAGATCGGCCGCATTCTCTTAATCCGGGAACCTTGCACCATATGGTCGCTGCTTCCCGGCTTAAGGATCTGACCTCTGCAGGGCATGTTCGGAACTGCATCGACATTAAGAAAAGGAAATAAGAAACCCGATGAAACGGCACATTTTCCAGTGTTAGTGCACAGCTTGAAGTTTGTTCTTCTGACCAATCGTTGCTACATCTATCCTGTAGCAGCCTCAAGAGCTGAGAAATCCCATTTTGAATGAATTAAAAGTCAATCGGCGTCTATCCCAGTGGGTTCGGACACCAGCTCTGAATATCCTTCATGAACATAATATCATTGTATGTTGTGTTTGTCTGGATTGAGCTTTTTACATGAAATTATTTACACACTTTATGAACAGATTTTGGAAAGCTCTTTCACTTTGCATTGGAAACACTACATTTCAAGCCGACCACTTCTCCCTGCTCACAGCTGGAAACGCACCGCTCGTTTTTAACCCTCTGCTGCCATCTACTGGACGTTTTCGGTTACAACGTCCTCATGTACTTTTAGAACAGTCCTACTTTGCACCAGTTTGTAGGACTTTCAAGGTAGAATGAACCACCTCGTACCCCCCCAACGACACCAGCTATCTTTTTTTGTACCCCCACTGCCTAATTACTTTTACTGGGCTCCAATCTTTAAGTCAGAAGAATGTCAACCGATTTTTGTACCTCATTACAAAACAAACCCCAAGCTAACCCCAGACTTACTCCAAAAACTGGCACCTGCTGTTTAGGTTAGGAACTGCATCTAACCCCAAGCTAACCCCAGACTTACTGAAAGCTGGCACCTGCTGTTTAGGTTAGGAACTGCATCTAACCCCAAGCTAACCCCAGACTTACTCCAAAAACTGGCACCTGCTGTTTAGGTTAGGAACTGCATCTAACCCCAAGCTAACCCCAGACTTACTGAAAGCTGGCACCTGCTGTTTAGGTTAGGAACTGCATCTAACCCCAAGCTAACCCCAGACTTACTGAAAGCTGGCACCTGCTGTTTAGGTTAGGAACTGCATCTAACCCCAAGCTAACCCCAGACTTACTGAAAGCTGGCACCTGCTGTTTAGGTTAGGAACTGCATCTAACCCCACATGAAATTAAGAAACCCAAATGAAAGGGCACATTTTCTGCATAATTGCACAGCTTGTAACCCTTGTAACCAATCATGGCTACATCTCTGTAGCAAGCTTTAGGAGCTGAGAAATCGATCCAAGTTTGAATTAGGGCCTGTTTATGTAGCTGCAGACAGTTCTCTTGTCCTTTATGTTCCACGTTTCCTTAATCTTAACCATCACCTAATCCCTAATTACTCTAACCCCAACCTCAATAAACCTAATCTTAACCATCACCTAATCCCTAATTACTCTAACCCCAACCTCAATAAACCTAATCTTAACCATAACCTCATTCCTAATTATTCCAACCCCAACCTCAATAAGCCTAATCTTAACCATAACCTAATCCCTAATTACTCTAACCCCAACCTCAATAAACCTAATCTTAACCATCACCTAATCCCTAATTACTCTAACCCCAACCTCAATAAACCTAATCTTAACCATCACCTAATCCCTAATTACTCTAACCCCAACCTCAATAAACCTAATCTTAACCATAACCTCATTCCTAATTATTCCAACCCCAACCTCAATAAGCCTAATCTTAACCATAACCTAATCCCTAATTACTCTAACCCCAACCTCAATAGACTCATCTCAACGATGACCTTACCCCAATTATTTACCATAACCCAACCCCTAATTACTCTAACCCTAAGCTTAATAAACCTAATTTCAACCCAATTCCCAATTATTCCAACCCCAACCACAATAAACTCCATTTCAACCATAACCCAACTCCCAATTATTCTAACCCTAATCCTAATAAACCTTCCAACTAGAACCTAACCTTCATTTACACTGTCCCCAATCACAATAAATGAAATTTCAATTATAGTTCAGTCCATAATTATATCAACTCTAACCTTAATAAACCTAATTACAACTTCAACCCAATTTCCAAGTACTTTAAATTCAATACACTGAAGCTCTACTACAACCTAATCTTTGATCATCCTAGCCCTGACCCCAAATAAACTGAATTTTAACCGCAATCTAATCACCCATCATCCTAACCCCAATTTAGATTAAAACTAGACTGACTACAACCCACCCTACCTACAATTAATTCAACTTCGACCTCAATAGATATATTTCTAACCCTGACCTACCTTAACCACCTTGACCATAAATTATACAATATAATTGATTGACCTAAAACATAATTTAAAATGGAAACCCCCAAAATAAATCGATATCCTATGTAATATTAATGAAATAAAAAAGGAATAAGGAAAAAAAGGTTATACCACAAGAGGGACACCTGAGGGCGCCACAGTCAACATGAAGTCCTCGAGGATGTTTGGGTATGGATATGGACGTTTGTGTAATATTTTTTGCCACAAGCAAACCAAGAATACACACCGTAGAGAAGTTTAAAGAGCCAAGCGCGCTGAGAACACGACGGTAAACACTTTACAACATGTGTACATAACTAAACATATACTAACACCTAACTACCAGTTTATTAACAATGAATTAATACATCGACTGATAGTGAGTGCATCATGAATTATTGATGAATTAATGATATGTATACATTAACAAATTAATGAGTGACATATGAATAGACTAGGGTTAAATTGGGCCTATTCGGTGCGTACTCTCTCTTAAGCTGGGAAGCCTCGACTTCCCGGCTTGACGGAATCCTAAGGCACCGCTCATTTTTGATCCTCTGCTGCCATCTTTTGGAATAGTCATGCCACATCACTTAGTATGATTTCAGGTTTTTCAACAGCTCGTATTCCAAAAAATACCAAACCTTGGCTACCTGATAAGTCAGAAGAATGTCAACCGAACTGTTCACATCTTGTTCAATCGATTCAGGTACTTTACTGTTCTGTTCCTTTATTTTTTATTGTTATTTTTTAACATTACACACACTGCCAATTGCCTGTGTGTGTGTGTGTGTGTGTGTGTGTGTGTGTGTCTGTGTCTGTGTCTGTGTGTGTGTGTGTGTGTGTGTGTGTGTGTCCACGTACTCGGCCCATGAATCTCATTCTGATACCAGGGGTTACCATTCGTGTTCTTGAACGATTATTGCATTTTTGTGCTTATCATATGTTTTGTTTTGTTTTTTTTGTGTGTGTGTGTTGTGTGTCATAGGTTCGTGGTCTCGTGGATGTGTGGGTCGTGTGCTGCCCACCTCGGCCACGGACGGATCTTCTGCTCCAAGTCTGACTCGGATCATGTCCTGCTGAAATAAATAAATAAAAGGTAGGCAAATAGTTAGACATACACATGGATTGATGGATGCTTTACTGATCCCCAAGGAAATAAAAGTCCCTGTGGTACAATACAACACACATCATTGACATTACAAACCAGCAAAAAGGACATGTTTGAGTTTCAACCAATGGGATTCCAAACATTTGCATACGGCCAATAGGAGAGCAGACATTTGCATACTGCTACCTCCAGCCAATAGGAGAGCAAAGATTAGCATACGTCTCATTTCAATGCCACTAATTTGAATGCCGCCTCTGGTTTTAACTCTTAACCTATGAGCAAAACCCTAACCACGCCCCCAATCCAAGGCCTAACCCCAAGCTAACCCCAGACTTACTGCAAGGTGGCACCTGCTGTTTAGGTTAGGAACTGCATCTAACCCCAAGCTAACCCCAGACTTACTGAAAGCTGGCACCTGCTGTTTAGGTTAGGAACTGCATCTAACCCCAAGCTAACCCCAGACTTACTGAAAGCTGGCACCTGCTGTTTAGGTTAGGAACTGCATCTAACCCCAAGCTAACCCCAGACTTACTCCAAAAACTGGCACCTGCTGTTTAGGTTAGGAACTGCATCTAACCCCAAGCTAACCCCAGACTTACTCCAAAAACTGGCACCTGCTGTTTAGGTTAGGAACTGCATCTAACCCCAAGCTAACCCCAGACTTACTCCAAAAACTGGCACCTGCTGTTTAGGTTAGGAACTGCATCTAACCCCACATGAAATTAAGAAACCCAAATGAAAGGGCACATTTTCTGCATAATTGCACAGCTTGTAACCCTTGTAACCAATCATGGCTACATCTCTGTAGCAAGCTTTAGGAGCTGAGAAATCGATCCAAGTTTGAATTAGGGCCTGTTTATGTAGCTGCAGACAGTTCTCTTGTCCTTTATGTTCCACGTTTCCTTAATTTTAACCATAACCTAATCCCTAATTATTCTAACCCCAACCTCAATAAACCTAATCTTAACCATTACCTAATCCCTAATTACTCTAACCCCAACCTCAATAAACCTAATCTTAACCATTACCTAATCCCTAATTATTCTAACCCCAACCTCAATAAACCTAATCTTAACCATTACCTAATCCCTAATTACTCTAACCCCAACCTCAATAAACCTAATCTTAACCATTACCTAATCCCTAATTACTCTAACCCCAACCTCAATAAACCTAATCTTAACCATAACCTCATTCCTAATTATTCCAACCCCAACCTCAATAAGCCTAATCTTAACCATAACCTAATCCCTAATTACTCTAACCCCAACCTCAATAAACCTAATCTTAACCATTACCTAATCCCTAATTACTCTAACCCCAACCTCAATAAACCTAATCTTAACCATAACCTAATCTTAACCATCACCTAATCCCTAATTACTCTAACCCCAACCTCAATAAACCTAATCTTAACCATCACCTAATCCCTAATTACTCTAACCCCAACCTCAATAAACCTAATCTTAACCATAACCTCATTTCTAATTATTCCAACCCCAACCTCAATAAGCCTAATCTTAACCATAACCTAATCCCTAATTATTCTAACCCCAACCTCAATAGACTCATCTCAACGATGACCTTACCCCAATTATTTACCATAACCCAACCCCTAATTACTCTAACCCTAAGCTTAATAAACCTAATTTCAACCCAATTCCCAATTATTCCCGTATCTCGGACGCCTTTAGGACCAGGGTCACGGGGCTCCGATATGTCGCTCGTGCCTACGCGCGGTCCGTCGTACTCTGGTCCGGTGGGCCTACGACATCCGGTTCCCTCGCGGGACCTCCGCACGTCGTCTGGGGCCTGACGACTACTCGCGTACGCGTCGGGGCCCGTGTCTCGGCCGCCTTTCGGACCACGGTGACGGGGCTCCGATATGTCGCTCGTGGCCGGGCCCCCTCCGACGTGCTCGGTTTCGGTGCGCCTACGTCCTACGGTTCCGCCGCGGGACCCCGAAACGTGGTTTTTTGGGCCTACTCGCGTACGCGTCGGGGGCCCGTATCTCGGCCGTCTTTCCACGCGGGACCGCGGGGCTCCGATATGTCGCTGGTAGGTTGGACCTGCACGCCCTGTGCGATTTTGGAGGTCCTACGACGTTTCTTCGAATTTTCCCGATTATTTGACTGAGTGTAGACTAGGGTCAGATCGGCCGCATTCTCTTAATCCGGGAACCTTGCACCATATGGTCGCTGCTTCCCGGCTTAAGGATCTGACCTCTGCAGGGCATGTTCGGAACTGCATCGACATTAAGAAAAGGAAATAAGAAACCCGATGAAACGGCACATTTTCCAGTGTTAGTGCACAGCTTGAAGTTTGTTCTTCTGACCAATCGTTGCTACATCTATGCTGTAGCAGCCTCAAGAGCTGAGAAATCCCATTTTGAATGAATTAAAAGTCAATCGGCGTCTATCCCAGTGGGTTCGGACACCAGCTCTGAATATCCTTCATGAACATAATATCATTGTATGTTGTGTTTGTCTGGATTGAGCTTTTTACATGAAATTATTTACACACTTTATGAACAGATTTTGGAAAGCTCTTTCACTTTGCATTGGAAACACTACATTTCAAGCCGACCACTTCTCCCTGCTCACAGCTGGAAACGCACCGCTCGTTTTTAACCCTCTGCTGCCATCTACTGGACGTTTTCGGTTACAACGTCCTCATGTACTTTTAGAACAGTCCTACTTTGCACCAGTTTGTAGGACTTTCAAGGTAGAATGAACCACCTCGTACCCCCCCAACGACACCAGCTATCTTTTTTTGTACCCCCACTGCCTAATTACTTTTACTGGGCTCCAATCTTTAAGTCAGAAGAATGTCAACCGATTTTTGTACCTCATTACAAAACAAACCCCAAGCTAACCCCAGACTTACTCCAAAAACTGGCACCTGCTGTTTAGGTTAGGAACTGCATCTAACCCCAAGCTAACCCCAGACTTACTGAAAGCTGGCACCTGCTGTTTAGGTTAGGAACTGCATCTAACCCCAAGCTAACCCCAGACTTACTCCAAAAACTGGCACCTGCTGTTTAGGTTAGGAACTGCATCTAACCCCAAGCTAACCCCAGACTTACTGAAAGCTGGCACCTGCTGTTTAGGTTAGGAACTGCATCTAACCCCAAGCTAACCCCAGACTTACTGAAAGCTGGCACCTGCTGTTTAGGTTAGGAACTGCATCTAACCCCAAGCTAACCCCAGACTTACTGAAAGCTGGCACCTGCTGTTTAGGTTAGGAACTGCATCTAACCCCACATGAAATTAAGAAACCCAAATGAAAGGGCACATTTTCTGCATAATTGCACAGCTTGTAACCCTTGTAACCAATCATGGCTACATCTC
Organism: Trichomycterus rosablanca; assembly: GCF_030014385.1. Classification (NCBI taxonomy): domain Eukaryota; kingdom Metazoa; phylum Chordata; class Actinopteri; order Siluriformes; family Trichomycteridae; genus Trichomycterus; species Trichomycterus rosablanca. The sequence continues at coordinate 52,930,441 of NC_085992.1, read as the reverse complement.
TGTAGCAAGCTTTAGGAGCTGAGAAATCGATCCAAGTTTGAATTAGGGCCTGTTTATGTAGCTGCAGACAGTTCTCTTGTCCTTTATGTTCCACGTTTCCTTAATCTTAACCATCACCTAATCCCTAATTACTCTAACCCCAACCTCAATAAACCTAATCTTAACCATCACCTAATCCCTAATTACTCTAACCCCAACCTCAATAAACCTAATCTTAACCATAACCTCATTCCTAATTATTCCAACCCCAACCTCAATAAGCCTAATCTTAACCATAACCTAATCCCTAATTACTCTAACCCCAACCTCAATAAACCTAATCTTAACCATCACCTAATCCCTAATTACTCTAACCCCAACCTCAATAAACCTAATCTTAACCATCACCTAATCCCTAATTACTCTAACCCCAACCTCAATAAACCTAATCTTAACCATAACCTCATTCCTAATTATTCCAACCCCAACCTCAATAAGCCTAATCTTAACCATAACCTAATCCCTAATTACTCTAACCCCAACCTCAATAGACTCATCTCAACGATGACCTTACCCCAATTATTTACCATAACCCAACCCCTAATTACTCTAACCCTAAGCTTAATAAACCTAATTTCAACCCAATTCCCAATTATTCCAACCCCAACCACAATAAACTCCATTTCAACCATAACCCAACTCCCAATTATTCTAACCCTAATCCTAATAAACCTTCCAACTAGAACCTAACCTTCATTTACACTGTCCCCAATCACAATAAATGAAATTTCAATTATAGTTCAGTCCATAATTATATCAACTCTAACCTTAATAAACCTAATTACAACTTCAACCCAATTTCCAAGTACTTTAAATTCAATACACTGAAGCTCTACTACAACCTAATCTTTGATCATCCTAGCCCTGACCCCAAATAAACTGAATTTTAACCGCAATCTAATCACCCATCATCCTAACCCCAATTTAGATTAAAACTAGACTGACTACAACCCACCCTACCTACAATTAATTCAACTTCGACCTCAATAGATATATTTCTAACCCTGACCTACCTTAACCACCTTGACCATAAATTATACAATATAATTGATTGACCTAAAACATAATTTAAAATGGAAACCCCCAAAATAAATCGATATCCTATGTAATATTAATGAAATAAAAAAGGAATAAGGAAAAAAAGGTTATACCACAAGAGGGACACCTGAGGGCGCCACAGTCAACATGAAGTCCTCGAGGATGTTTGGGTATGGATATGGACGTTTGTGTAATATTTTTTGCCACAAGCAAACCAAGAATACACACCGTAGAGAAGTTTAAAGAGCCAAGCGCGCTGAGAACACGACGGTAAACACTTTACAACATGTGTACATAACTAAACATATACTAACACCTAACTACCAGTTTATTAACAATGAATTAATACATCGACTGATAGTGAGTGCATCATGAATTATTGATGAATTAATGATATGTATACATTAACAAATTAATGAGTGACATATGAATAGACTAGGGTTAAATTGGGCCTATTCGGTGCGTACTCTCTCTTAAGCTGGGAAGCCTCGACTTCCCGGCTTGACGGAATCCTAAGGCACCGCTCATTTTTGATCCTCTGCTGCCATCTTTTGGAATAGTCATGCCACATCACTTAGTATGATTTCAGGTTTTTCAACAGCTCGTATTCCAAAAAATACCAAACCTTGGCTACCTGATAAGTCAGAAGAATGTCAACCGAACTGTTCACATCTTGTTCAATCGATTCAGGTACTTTACTGTTCTGTTCCTTTATTTTTTATTGTTATTTTTTAACATTACACACACTGCCAATTGCCTGTGTGTGTGTGTGTGTGTGTGTGTGTGTCTGTGTCTGTGTCTGTGTCTGTGTGTGTGTGTGTGTGTGTGTGTGTGTGTCCACGTACTCGGCCCATGAATCTCATTCTGATACCAGGGGTTACCATTCGTGTTCTTGAACGATTATTGCATTTTTGTGCTTATCATATGTTTTGTTTTGTTTTTTTTGTGTGTGTGTTGTGTGTCATAGGTTCGTGGTCTCGTGGATGTGTGGGTCGTGTGCTGCCCACCTCGGCCACGGACGGATCTTCTGCTCCAAGTCTGACTCGGATCATGTCCTGCTGAAATAAATAAATAAAAGGTAGGCAAATAGTTAGACATACACATGGATTGATGGATGCTTTACTGATCCCCAAGGAAATAAAAGTCCCTGTGGTACAATACAACACACATCATTGACATTACAAACCAGCAAAAAGGACATGTTTGAGTTTCAACCAATGGGATTCCAAACATTTGCATACGGCCAATAGGAGAGCAGACATTTGCATACTGCTACCTCCAGCCAATAGGAGAGCAAAGATTAGCATACGTCTCATTTCAATGCCACTAATTTGAATGCCGCCTCTGGTTTTAACTCTTAACCCTAACCCTAACCCTAACCCTAACCCTAACCCTAACCCTAGGTCTTGGCTCTGGGTAGTAATTTACCTCTATCTGCCACTACACTAACGTGGTGGTAAAGCCTGTCACCTACGCTGCACCCTCCCACGAGGGGTGGACACCATCCTCACATTTGAACAGTGAGGAGCCGTGGTAATTTTAATTGTCTAGTTTATTTTTATGTTTTATATTCTCTCTTACTCTGTATTTTTATTTAGTTTTACTTTTTTAACATAATGTTGTCTTAGGTATGCTTGTTCGATGTACAGCACTTTGGTCAACGTAAGTTCTTTCAAGAGTGCTTTATAAATAAAATTTACTTACTTACTTACTAAAATACAAAGCTTCCTTGAATTTATGTTGCCGTCTTTAATTTAAGACTTCAATGTGCAAGAGGTGTCTGTGGCTCTTTTTTAATGGTTGAAATACTCGTATGTGTGATTTTACAGTGAAAATCATGAAATAGCATCATTTCATGAGGTACATGGCGGTATTTAATATGCCATAAAATATTTAAACAGCCAGCTTGATTAAACAAAATTAAGAAGGGAAATCATACTAGTGTTGTGGATAAATTAATATTTACTTTAAAAAAAAATGTAAACATTGTTTCTGTTTTTGTATTTTAAATAATCCAAGTGTCACGCTCACCCTACTGACTCATCCATCACAACAGACTCTAACTCCCAGAATGCATCTACCAATCCCGTGACTGCGTCAGCCAATCCCAATGTGATTACCAGATCCGATTCACCTGTATTCTAGGTTTACTTCCTGTATAAATACCAGTCTGTTTGTATTATGAAATTAAAAACAGGTTTTTTTCTTCCAGGAAAATGTTCACATGTCAAGGAGGGCTGCTGAGGTAGAGATAGTCTCAGTGTATTTGCCTTCATTCACATCAGCACAAAAGGATGGGTCGCCCATATTCAAGTTTATCACAGTGGCAACAAGTTTGACATTTAGTACACTGTTCCACAACGAGATTCACAGAATGTCAATGTTTTTGTAGTCCATATTCTAAATAAATTGAAGTAAGTTCTAGTTGTTTTTTATTAAAATATATTGTGTTGAAAATATATTTGTGTAAAAATATATTGTGGAACAACTCGCTTTTTTCAGTTCTTGTGCTGACAATATTCATTCATCCACCACTGTGCCCACTCGCCCACCTATGTATGCTTAAAGCCCTGTATCACATTTTTTTGGGTGTGTTCACCTGAGCTACTTTGCAAAATAGATGTACTGCAGCATAAAATAAAGAAGTTAAAGAGAGAGAACATCTGTCTGAGGCAGTGCATTAGTGCAGGTGAAGGTAAGTCATGTTTTTCAGCAATAAATATTTTGTGCACCATAAAAAGTAATGCTGAGATCACAAAAGTTTATAAATCTCTTGCAATATACTGACCACCCAAACAACAGATTATCTTTAAAAATAACATTATCTTTGAAAATAACGATACTCTGTCCCTTTAACTCCTGCTTAGACTCAATTAATGTTGTGACCATAAAAGTATTTCTTTTCTTTTTAAAGATCTTTTTTCAGTTGCTGCTACTATAACAGGAAAGTTTATAGTTCCTCACATTAGAATGTTTAAGCAATATGGCACAAGTGAGAGCGCATTAACAACATGCGTTCTTAATAATATGGGTGAGCAAGAACAACATCTGGTTATATGGACTGTACTCTGCTAGATGTGAACATTTAAATGGAACAGTACATGGGCTGAGAATGATGAAGTTTCTCAAGTCCATGAGATTGAGGAAGCAACCAATAGCTGATCTGTTGCTGCACAGTTTGTGTTAGTCATCCTCTAGTCCTTCATCAGTGCAAAAACTGATTGTATTCATAACTTCAATAGCATTTAAAGTATTCAGCATATTAATAACTTCAATAGCTTTTAAAATATGCATCAAATTGCTTAAAAATAAGTTGTTTTATCAAGTGTAACCCACATTACATACTACAACTTTTATACTGACACTTTTACCCTTTAATACATAATAAAAAACAGATTTTTATACATAACTTCAATAGCATTTAATGTATTCAGCATATTAATAACTTCAAAATATGCATCAAATTGCTTCAAAATAAGTTGTATTTTATCAAGTGTAACCCACATTATATACTACAACTATTATACCGACACTTTTACCTTTCATTACATAATAAAAAACAGATTTTTATTCATAACTTCAATAGCATTTGAAGTATTCAGCATATTAATAACTTCAATAGCTTTTAAAATATTTGTCATATTGCTCCAAAACAAGTTGTATTTTATCAAGTGTAACCCACATTACATACTACAACTCTTATACTGACACTTTTAGCCGGTGGACTATTCTCAGTGAAAGGAAGATTAATTAGATAAACAGATTAACACTAAATTAGTCTTCCCCCCCCCTTCCCCTAGCTTTTTAATGTGACATATATCCTACGTTTGTCTGAACAGTTTATAATCCTAAACTAATGTGTATGCACAAAACAAAAATGCTTCATTTCACATGTAGGATTGCAACCAAAAATTATTTTCCTAATCAATCTGGTGATTATGTTTTTGATTAATTGCTTGGTGTAACAATACAGACTGAGTCGAGACGGTCGCAGTAAAAATAGATAGTATAACGAAGCCTGTAGTAGCTGGTGAACGTGCCCCGGGTTCCCAGCGAAACAGGTCTTACAGAGCTCAGAAAACAAGGCCATAAGTAGTGGGTCACCAATTAGGGCTGATCACCCGCAGCTGTGGGGATGATTATTTAAGCCAGCACCACACAGCGGCGGGTGTCGCACCTTTTGTTTGTTTCTTGTTTCCTGTGGTAGCTCGCCCACGCCGTTTCATAGCCTTAGGTGGTAGCCCTGGTGGTACAAGGCCATTCGGGCATGTAAAAACCGCAAGGTTTGAGGTATTGAGGTTTTCTTTCTTCTTCCTAGAAATAGGGTGGTGCTTCCGCTGCTGATTTCAGTAGCGCCTTCAGCGCCCACGCGTAACTTCATTCCGTGCCTGGTTGGCGCGGTGTTAAAGTCCCCGGTTCTCACCCAAAAGACCGGGGTTCGTGTCCGCCTCTCTGTTAGTTTACCTTTTTGTCTTTTTCTGTCGGTTGCACCGGCAGCTTCCGTCGGAGGTTCCGATCGTTTTTTTAGTTTGGTTTTTTTGTTTCCTGTTATTTTTCTGTTTATTAAATAAAAATAAAATTATATTATTAATTATATTATATTATATATTATATAATTATATAAAAAAAAATATTATATAAAGCAAAACTGTTCAGTAGGAAGCAATTAATTCAGTCTTACAGTGGTGCATCTTATCACCTCTTCAAATCAATGTAAATCAGTTGACTATATATATGTGTGTGTGTGTGTGTGTGTGTGTGTGAAATTCCTGTTTGGCACCACCTGTAGGCAAGGACGGATTAAGGATAGTCTGGGCCCCTGGGCCCCCTCCAAAAACATAAATAAATTAATACATTAAACAACCTGTCAATAACTAACCCTAACACAAGAATCTATTTTATATAAGTTTCTTTCTACTCTTCTTTCTTGCAAAGTCATCCACTAATTCATCAAAATTAAGCTGTCTGACCAAATCTGATTCAATGGCCAGAAGTGACAGTGAGTTCAGGCGGTTTTGGCGCATCCTAATCCTGAGTTCATTCTTAATACGAGCCAGTTTGTAGAATGAACGCTCCCCTTCACAATTTCACAACAGTCAAAAAAAGTCTAAGTGCTATGTAGACATTTGGAAAGGTTGACTGTAAATTCAAATTTATCATGGTTTTGAGCATTTCACTAGGACATTTTTCTTTTTCTGTTATGAATGATTTGTATTGTATCAATTAATCTGCCAGGCTCATGTTCAGATCTGAAGGATATGCTGCAGCGAGTGAGTTAGCCTTTAAAGTGAGCTCACTGTTGGACATATTGTCAGGCATGAAAAGAACATCAAATAGCTCAGTTAAGTGTGTGTATGCATTCAAACTGCTTGAAATTGCTTGTCTTAAATTTAAATAATTGCAAAATTGCAAAATTAATTTGTGTCTCTGCGCTTAAGAGAAATTGAACATAATAATTTTGAAACAATACAAATTCAGAAACATTAAGTAAGGGCCTGAATCGCATATTTGCAACAAAACGTCTGTTATGAAATATGGTAGCTTGCCTGGCAATTTGTAGGTCCCTAGAAAGTCAAGGAGCCATGGTAAACGACTTCTATGGAAGTCAAGGGCCCCATAGCAGGGGCCCTCGTGATCAAGGGCCCTCTAATGGTATGCCCTGCTCTTCTCTAGGGCCCCCTGGTAGGGGCTCTCATAACCAGGGCCCTCTAAAAAATATGCCGCCCTCTTTCCTAGGACCCCTAATAGCCAAAAGTTGATTTATTTCAGTAATTCCATTCAAAAAGTGAAACTTGTATATTATATTCATTCATTACACACAGACTGATATATTTCAAATGTTTATTTCTTTTAATGTTGATGATTATAACTGACAACTAATGAAAACCCCAAATTCAGTATCTCAGAAAATTAGACTATTGTGACAAGGTACAATATTGAAGACACCTGGTACCACACTCTAATCAGCTAATTAACTCAAAACACCTGCAAAGGCCTTTAAATGGTCTCTCAGTCTAGTTCTGTAGGCTACACAATCATGGGGAAGACTGCTGACTCGACAGTTGTCCAAAAGACGACTATTGACACCTTGCACAAGGAGGGCAAGACACAAAAGGTCATTGCTAAAGAGGCTGGCTGTTCACAGAGCTCTGTGTCCAAGCACATTAATAGAGAGGCGAAGGGAAGGAAAAGATGTGGTAGAAAAAAGTTTACAAGCAATAGGGATAACCGCACCCTGGAGAGGATTGTGAAACAAAACCCATTCAAAAATGTGGGGGAGATTCACAAAGAGTGGACTGCAGCTGGAGTCAGTGCTTCAAGAACCACCACGCACAGACGTATGCAAGATATGGGTTTCAGCTGTCGCATTCCTTGTGCCAAGCCACTCTTGAACAAGAGACAGCGTCAGAAGCGTTTCGCCTGGGCTAAAGACAAAAAGGCTGCTGAGTGGTCCAAAGTTATGTTCTCTGATGAAAGTAAATTTTTCATTACCTTTGGAAATCAAGGTCCCAGAGTCTGGAGGAAGAGAGGAGAGGCACAGAATCCACGTTGCTTGAGGTCCAGGGTAAAGTTTCCACAGTCAGTGATGGTTTGGAGTGCCATGTCATCTGCTGGTGTCGGTCCACTGTGTTTTCTGAGGTCCAAGGTCAACGCAGCCGTCTGCCAGGAAGTTTTAGAGCACTTCATGCTTCCTGCTGCTGACCAACTTTATGGAGATGCAGATTTCATTTTCCACTTGGCACACTGAAAAAACTAACTTTTTGCTATAGTAAAATATATTTAATTAACTTTGATAAAGTCTACACTGTAATATTAATATTCAGTGAAAACAAAAAAAAAATAAGTAAGAATATAAATATATACACAATTTATTCATGTAATACATTTACTGTGTTGTGTGAGTAAATCTTATTAGAAATATCGTAGTTATATTTACATGTTTTTTGTCACTGCACATAAACCTAGAAATACTAAGTAAATTTAAATCAAAAAGTACATGGCATTTAACTCCGCGCATGCGCGTTGAACTAGGCTTGATACGCGCAAATTTCTTTTTTTTTCTTCAAGCAAAGCTGTTTAGAGCCAGCATAGAGGTGCTGCTGCACGACTGGATCCTGTCGGGTGTTAGGTAAGCTCCTGCTTTGCTTCTTTAATGATGACCTTGTGCAGGCTACTAGGCACGGCTTAAGTCGCGTTCTGCCCCCTATTTACCAGACACTGCCCGCTAGGTACCAGGCACGGCCAATGCCGTTGTTAATTAGTGGGGAGAAAATTTACGTTTTTGGCTAAAGCATTTTATCTTCTGATAAGTTATTTTCTAAGGGTTAAGGTTAGTCATTTCACTGTTTATCTGGTGTTGGTTTATATCTCTCCATTTTAAAGTAAGGCTATATAGCTGTATCGAAATTAAGTTAATTTTAACAGAACATTTGCTATTATGTATGCACATAAAAGTATTGTAACAGGTGTATAGAGTCGACCACCTTGTTGCCCTGGAGGAAAGGTTGGAGCAGTCAGGAAAAAGTGCCCTTAACTGTGTTATGGAAACAGTATACTAAAAAGATATTTAAAACTGTTTGTTAGCCTAGAAAATGCTCTGGATGCATTGCCCTGTTTCAGTAACTTAATTAAATCAAGTGTCACAGAATTTGACGGTTACCAAATGAACATTATTAAACAATACTTTATGAAATATGTTATTAAATAATAAGTGTTCCACTGCAGATGTGAAAATGACTGACCAAATAAGCGTGCATATATACAGGTGTAATGCTTCACGGTTCATGGTAAAGATAGAAAACCTATGTATTGGGTTCTAATTGATAAGATTAGTGAAAATACACAAATGAAATGTTTTTAAATTAAAATATTAACCATTCTTATTTTTTCATAAACATTTGTTGATGTGGAGTGCTTCATGCAATAGGCTGCTTTTTATCATATTACAATTTTGGTTATCCAGTTTAGTCTTGTCATTTAGTTTTTATTACTCTGGTGTAAGTTAATTTGTAATTTGTTGATCAAAATCATATTAACATTTGTTTCAATTAACATGATAATAGTAGACCTCAATTATTATGAGATCATGTTATGTTATGGTTTTGCAAAATTTGCGACTTTAGGGCATCAAAACGTTTAGAGCTATTAAAGCATTATAGGTTAAAACATCTACATAGCAGTCAAGGCCACTCACTACCCTGCTTGTACTCTGACTGTCGTTGTTCGTTTAAAGGTTGGGGTGCACTTCGCGCACATTTGTCTAGAGACCATACACAAAGTGAACATTTAGGGCAAAATGTTTTTTCTTGTCTGATATGTACAGTGTATCACAAAAGTGAGTACACCCCTCACATTTCTGCAGATATTTAAGTATATCTTTTCATGGGACAACACTGACAAAATGACACTTTGACACAATGAAAAGTAGTCTGTGTGCAGCTTATATAACAGTGTAAATTTATTCTTCCCTCAAAATAACTCTATATACAGCCATTAATGTCTAAACCACCGGCAACAAAAGTGAGTACACCCCTAAGAGACTACACCCCTAAATGTCCAAATTGAGCACTGCTTGTCATTTTCCCTCCAAAATGTCATGTGACTCGTTAGTGTTACTAGGTCTCAGGTGTGCATAGGGAGCAGGTGTGTTCAATTTAGTAGTACAGCTCTCACACTCTCTCATACTGGTCACTGAAAGTTCCAACATGGCACCTCATGGCAAAGAACTCTCTGAGGGTCTTAAAAGACGAATTGTTGCGCTATATGAAGATGGCCAAGGCTACAAGAAGATTGCCAACACCCTGAAACTGAGCTGCAGCACAGTGGCCAAGATCATCCAGCGTTTTAAAAGAGCAGGGTCCACTCAGAACAGACCTCGCGTTGGTCGTCCAAAGAAGCTGAGTGCACGTGCTCAGCGTCACATCCAACTGCTGTCTTTGAAAGATAGGTGCAGGAGTGCTGTCAGCATTGCTGCAGAGATTGAAAAGGTGGGGGGTCAGCCTGTCAGTGCTCAGACCATACGCCGCACACTACATCAAATTGGTCTGCATGGCTGTCACCCCAGAAGGAAGCCTCTTCTGAAGTCTCTACACAAGAAAGCCCGCAAACAGTTTGCTGAAGACATGTCAACAAAGGACATGGATTACTGGAACCATGTCCTATGGTCTGATGAGACCAAGATTAATTTGTTTGGTTCAGATGGTCTCAAGCATGTGTGGCGGCAATCAGGTGAGGAGTACAAAGATAAGTGTGTCATGCCTACAGTCAAGCATGGTGGTGGGAATGCCATGGTCTGGGGCTGCATGAGTGCAGCAGGTGTTGGGGAGTTACATTTCATTAAGGGACACATGAACTCCAATATGTACTGTGAAATACTGAAGCAGAGCATGATCCCCTCCCTTCGGAAACTGGGTCGCAGGGCAGTGTTCCAGCATGATAATGACCCCAAACACACCTCTAAGACGACCACTGCTTTATTGAAGAGGCTGAGGGTAAAGGTGATGGACTGGCCAAGCATGTCTCCAGACCTAAACCCAACAGAACATCTTTGGGGCATCCTTAAGCGGAAGGTGGAGGAGCGCAAAGTCTCGAATATCCGCCAGCTCCGTGATGTCGTCATGGAGGAGTGGAAAAGCATTCCAGTGGCAACCTGTGAAGCTCTGGTAAACTCCATGCCCAGGAGAGTTAAGGCAGTTCTGGGAAATAATGGTGGCCACACAAAATATTGACACTTCAGGAACTTTCACTAAGGGGTGTACTCACTTTTGTTGCCGGTGGTTTAGACATTAATGGCTGTATATTGAGTTATTTTGAGGGAAGAATAAATTTACACTGTTATATAAGCTGCACACAGACTACTTTTCATTGTGTCAAAGTGTCATTTTGTCAGTGTTGTCCCATGAAAAGATATACTTAAATATCTGCAGAAATGTGAGGGGTGTACTCACTTTTGTGATACACTGTAACTCATGTTTTCACACAGAGAGGCAATATTTTGAACACCTTGGTGCTCATCTGAGAAAGCACGAAACTGTTAACTGTGTTTTTAAAGATTGTGACTACAGTACTAATATATATTCAACTTTTGCCTCACATAAAAGTAGGAAACACAATGCTCACTGCCTTGAAGATTTTAAACCTATTGTATTCCAAGCATATTCATGTCAGGCAACAGAAGACAATTTGTTGGTAGATGAAAGTGAAGTTGCATCTGAAAAACCATTTGTCAGTGAGAGTGAAGATTTGGGTAAAGTCATTGTTGATCAGCTTTGTTCCTTATTTCTTAAATTAGACTGCATTTTCAATGTGCCGAGTAGATGTATAGAGGAACTTGTAGACGAGCTTCGGTTTATCACCTATACAGCATCTGCACCCGTTGTAAGTAACGTTGTCCGTGACACGTTAGAAAAATATAACTGCACTGTTGAAGAATTGGCAGTCACAGATTTGGTAAATGGCATTTGCAAGTTAAATCCTGTAAGTGCAGCCTTACATGAAGAAGGTTCTCTTGGCACAGCATACCAGAGAAATAGATATGTAAAGGAACTTTTCTCTATTGTTGAACCGCTAGAGTATATACTTGATGCAAAAGAGGGAAAGACATTCCAATATGTACCAATTTTGCAATCCTTGTCACAAATTTTGAAAAACAGAGACATTCAGGAGAAAGTTTTTAGAGAAAGACCTTGTTCTTCTCAATATAATAGTTTTCGTGATGGTTCCCACTTCCAGCAAAACCAATTTCTATCTGGAGAGGAGTTAAGACTTTCAATTCTACTTTACTCTGATGATTTTGAAATATGTAATCCGTTAGGAACCTCTCGTAAGAAGCACAAAGTAACCAGTGTTTACTGGGTTTTGGCTGATATTCCGTCTGTGTTAAGGTCTACATTATCATCAATTTATTTGGCTGTTTTGTGCAAGGCAGATGACACTAAAAAATTTGGCTATCCTCGAGTGCTAGAGCCATTGTTAAGTGATTTGAAAAGCTTTGAAGAGGAGGGTCTTTTTGTACCCTGTTTGGGAAAAATCATAAAGGGCACTGTATTTTCAGTGATTGCTGATAACCTTGGAGCCCACTCAGTTGGGGGGTTTATTGAAAGTTTCAGTGCGTCATACATTTGCAGATTTTGTGTTGGAGAGCGGTCCCAGTTTCAGGAGCTTGAAGTCAGGACTGGAGCATTTCCCAGCAGAACAAAACACCACCATCAGTTAGATGTTGAAGCAGCACTGGCTAGTAACACCCATAGCCATGGAGTTAAGAGGCACTGTGCAATTTCAGAAAGGCTAAATCATTTTCACGTGACAACAGGTTACCCACCTGATATATTGCACGATTTACTGGAGGGTATTGTACCTGTAGAACTGGCGTTGTGCTTGGATATCTTGATTAAAAAAAAGTATTTCTCTCTTGAAGAGCTCAACCGAATCATTCAGCGGTTCCCATATAAGTGGAAAGACAGGACAAACTGTCCCCAAGTTATACCGCCAACATTTGCCTCGCGAAAAACCATTGGTGGAAACGCACACGAAAATTGGTGTCTACTGAGGCTGCTACCGTTTATGATTGGCCCTAAAATACCTGAAGAGGAAGCGACATGGCAGTTGTTGATGACACTCAAAGATGTTGTTGAGTTGGTTATGTCCCCTGCCCACACAGATGAAAGTATTGGCCACTTAGATAGCCTAATTGCTGAGCATAGATCTAGATATATCAGTGTTTTTCCTAAAGAGAAATTGATTCCAAAACACCATTTTATAGAGCATTATCCCGGACTTATTAAAGCTTTTGGTCCTCTAGTGTCCTTATGGACAATGAGGTTTGAAGCAAAGCACCACTTCTTTAAGAAGATAGTGAGACAAACTAACTGCTTCCGTAACATTTTGAAGACTATGGCAAGAAAACACCAGTGCATGATTGCATACCATCTCCGAGGGTCAAATGTCAAAAAAAGTGCCTTTTCTGTATCAAGCATATCAAGAGTTCCACTAGAGGTAGTACATGAAAACATACAAGAATTCATATCACAGAAATTTCCTGAAGAAGCAGCTGTTCATTTGACAAACAAGGTAGAATTTCAGGGCACCAGTTACAGCGTTGGCATGATGCTGGTATATAGATCCACAGGTGGGTTGCCTGACTTTGGAGAAATACTACAAATCATTGTTGTTCAAGACAGCTTGGTTTTTGTAGTGAAATTGCATAGTGCGTGGTACTTTGAACATTTTAGAAGTTTTAAGCTGGAGTCCACAAGCATAGTCAAGGTGATAGATCAGTCAGAACTTGCTGACACATACCCATTGGCTGCCTATGCAGTGGAAGGCAATCGAATGGTTTCTCTGAAACGCCACATCTGCTTATCCAACTAGGTGACGTATCACTTTACCCTTACTTTACCTAATAACAAGTATTGAAACTTGTATTAAAAGGTACTTTTTAAAGTGCATTTTATTGTAGCATGCATTAATCATAGACTATGGAAGGGTATTTTTTTGCTATTCTCTTATTAAATAATGTCTGTCTTCTTTCTGTACAGACATTCTGCTTGCCCAAGGCTGTGATGATGTCGGGCCCAATGCAACTACGTGTTGTTATTGAAGATAGTCAAGTTCACAAGTTAGTCCTAGCAGATGGAATCCCTAGTACTGTAGATAAACTTCTGGCAACAGCCCAGAATCATTTTCATCTCCAAGGAAGTTTTACTGTTATGTACATGGACAAAGATTTTGATGACGAGTTCTTTACTCTAATGTCAACAGATGTGATTAAGGACAAAGACACAATCAAATTAGTTAAAACAGAACCGTCTGTTGTTCTAACATTTACTCCCATCACTGAGACCAATGCTTCCTCCCCAGCAGTATCACTGGATCGGTCTTTCCAGGATGATAGTTCTTCAGTTAGTTCATCCGACACAGTCATTATACCACGGCCCCCAGAGCATCGATCTCAACCTTGGCCTGTTAATTTTGTGATTCCCACCTTTTCATTTAATGTTGAAATGCTACTCCAAGCAGGATGTAAGGCTTATGAAAGTGATGGATCACTCCTTCAGAATCCAAGCATAAACTCTGACATACTAGAGAAACTTGCTGAAGCAGTATTCCACTACACTGCCTACCCCACTGGTCTGCAAATACAGGCAGTTGTAGAATCTCTGATCAACAAGTATCCATGCTTAAAGGAGCCTGGGACCTCCTTTTCTGGCATGTATGGGTGGCAGCAGCGTCTAAAGTACAAGATGGCAAACTACCGTTCTAAAATGAGAAAACAAGTACCTTGTCCTGAGCTTGATATCAACTCCTTGAAAAGGAAGCCCCCTGGTGAGAAAAATCCTGCCAAAAATTGCAAGAGACCAAAGAGGGCAGAAGTGAACTACCTTCCTCCACATCCAAGTGGAGAAACAAGCAACAGTCTGGAGAAGGAAAGACTAGAGCTTCTTAATGAAGTAAAGAAGAAGAACAACACCAAGGTTATTCAAGACAAAATGGCCAAAACATTCTCATATCGAAGGATTGAGGTTGTGAGTGGTAGTCCAGCGGCGGATGAATTCAGAGAGAGATGGCCTGCTTTGTTTTGTGAAGCTGAGGTAAGTGAATCTAACATTTTAAAAATGTAAGAAGAAAAAGAAAACCACATTTCTCTTATTGTTAAAATTTGGGCATCAATGTAGTTCAGTAGTATTCAGCAGTAGGATTTAGAATGGCATATGTAGAATTTACGCTCTCTTTTTGTATCAGATCATGTGGTCCAGTTCCTGATGTACTCTTCACTCTTTTGTCATTTCAGATCAAAGAGGAATTCAGGAGAATAACTACAGTTTCCTTAGAGCAGACCTTCATGTCCAAACTTGACTACTACACTCCAAAACTTCTTGTCCTGATGAAGGCCAAGGGAGGTGTTGTAGGGACCAAGCTGAGGCCACACTTGGACAAAATGTGTCAGGTGTGTGTGTGCGTTTTTTAGTTTTTTTTTTTTTTTTAATGTTTTTCCTAATTTGTCCTTGTTCATTTTCTTGACAAACCTACTGTCTCTCTAACATGTAGGTACATAAATACTACCCCATGCATGAACATACAGCACAAATCCTCTCGCTCTATAACTTCTGAGACCTTGTACTCTGTGTTTCCTAAATCACTGCTCCTTGCAAATAAATGTGTGTGTGCTCACTTGTATGAGCCATGAATAATGAATCATTGTCTTCATATGTTTGCAGGATCAAAGCATTGAAATGAGACGAGATGCTGTTATCCGCAGCCTCATACTGTACCTTGGTGAGAAAGAAGAAGAACTTTTTAAAGATTGCCTGGTAACTTTTTTTCAGATTTTAACAGTACAGTTTAAAATTGATGTGCAAGTTAACCTTAAAATTAACAGTGGAAGGCATGAAGGGAGCTTCCAGTCAGCATGGTCAAAATCTTATATTGAGGGGGGAGAAGAAGCCAAATTAAGTATATTCTCAAGAATTGCAAACCAGCACAGTTACCCGTCTCTGTAAAAATGCAGACACAGAATATGTGGACAAGATTCACTATTAAGCCATCTTGTTCCAAGTCTCTACAAATTTCACTGAAAATAGATTTAATCTCTCTCTCTCTGTTTTTTTTTTTCTTTTTTAATTTTAGCAAGCTGTGCTGGGAAAATTTTATTTCAAATGATTCTGCATGTTTCTCATTGCATTTTTGTTTTCTTGTAAATGTTGTGCAGGAGGATAACCGCAGTGACGTCACTGAACACATCCTTAAGATATTGGTCATCCATGGTGCTGATGGAGAGGATCCAGTGGATGTCTCCATCCTTCTTGATGGTGTAGAGATCTTGCCGGGATGCTGCAACACTGCTAAAGCTTGTGCGCTGCTCATGGGGCTAATTTATGCTCTGAATCTGGCATACCCCCTGGCACTGCGATACACTTTTGAGGTGTTCCAGAAGCTTTTCCTTGAGCTGGATGTAATTAAACTGTCCCCGAAGGTACAAGCTTTAAAGTTGAAGTTGCTATCTTAAATACTACTGCAATGGCACATACTACTCTGCTGATGGTACATTCTGATTTACTGGTCAGCAGTTCAGTTCAGTTTGCTGAACACTACACTGGACCTTTCTCTCACAAACTGCAGTTTGTCTTTCCACTGAACTTCCATTGTCCTTGAAGAGACTTGAATTTCAATTTTGAAGTATGTGCTTGGCCCCAATGGCTGCAGTGATGTACTGTTTGCATTGTTGTGTATAATTAACAGGATTCTGAGTTACTTTTCTTGACTGTTTTGTGGGACATTGCCCAATTTTCTCCAGTCTTTCAAGTTTGCTTGTCAAGTCATGCCTCTAAGCTCTTTTCTATTGTTAAGCCCTGACTTTTGCCCAGGTTCCTATTGCTACAATTGTAAAGAAGTTGTTTCTCTACAGTGAACCATTTGACTTTAAAACATTTTTGAACATCTACAAGTGATAGTTATTCCTTAGAATCAGTTGAGTACATATAAGTACTGTACCTTGGTGAGAAAGAAGAAGAACTTTTTAAAGATTGTCTGGTAATTTGTTTTCTGTTTTTCTTTTCTGATTTCAACAGTTTAAAATTGATGTGCAAGTTAACCTTAAAATTAACAGTGGAAGGCATGAAGGGAGCTTCCACTGTCAAAATCTTATATTGAGAAATATAATGGGAGAAAAAGCCAAATTAAGTATATTCTCAAGTATTGCTAACCAGCACAGTTACCCATCTCTGTAAAAATGCAATTTGACTTTTTGAACATCTACAAGTGATAAAGTTATTATTTAGATTTAGTTGAGAGGGGTAAGAGTGGTTCAGTGTGTTTAGTGCACTGGTTCAGACTGTTTGAATGTTTTAATTGGACTGCATTTTTTTACTGCATTCACTTTTAAAAATCGGTCGTGTGTTTCTAATGTTGACCGAATAAATGGTTGAAATGTATTGTATTTTTGTGGTGATTTGTTTTACATTGTGTATACAGACATCATTTGGTAACATTTACTTAAATATACTGATTAATATACATTTATACAACCAAATAATTAAAAATGTAAAACACAAAAAAGCATAGAATTTAAGTAGTTAATTCATAACAGATTTACTTTTTTTTTTTTGTAATGACCTTTCTGTCTATGAAGAAAAACTAAATGAGATTTACATAATCATTTTAAGTACATATAACTTTTGAATTCTATATAATTAAGTAAAATTTACTTAATGACTTCAGAGAGGTTAGGATTAGTGGTACAGTGTATCACAAAAGTGAGTACACCCCTCACATTTCTGCAGATATTTAAGTATATCTTTTCATGGGACAACACTGACAAAATGACACTTTGACACAATGAAAAGTAGTCTGTGTGCAGCTTATATAACAGTGTAAATTTATTCTTCCCTCAAAATAACTCAATATACAGCCATTAATGTCTAAACCACCGGCAACAAAAGTGAGTACACCCCTAAGAGACTACACCCCTAAATGTCCAAATTGAGCACTGCTTGTCATTTTCCCTCCAAAATGTCATGTGATTTGTTAGTGTTACTAGGTCTCAGGTGTGCATAGGGAGCAGGTTTGTTCAATTTAATAGTACAGCTCTCACACTCTCTCATACTGGTCACTGAAAGTTCCAACATGGCACCTCATGGCAAAGAACTCTCTGAGGATCTTAAAAGACGAATTGTTGCGCTACATGAAGATGGCCAAGGCTACAAGAAGATTGCCAACACCCTGAAACTGAGCTGCAGCACAGTGGCCAAGATCATCCAGTGTTTTAAAAGAGCAGGGTCCACTCAGAACAGACCTTGCGTTGGTCGTCCAAAGAAGCTGAGTGCACGTGCTCAGCGTCACATCCAACTGCTGTCTTTGAAAGATAGGCGCAGGAGTGCTGTCAGCATTGCTGCAGAGATTGAAAAGGTGGGGGGTCAGCCTGTCAGTGCTCAGACCATACGCCGCACACTACATCAAATTGGTCTGCATGGCTGTCACCCCAGAAGGAAGCCTCTTCTGAAGTCTCTACACAAGAAAGCCCGCAAACAGTTTGCTGAAGACATGTCAACAAAGGACATGGATTACTGGAACCATGTCCTATGGTCTGATGAGACCAAGATTAATTTGTTTGGTTCAGATGGTCTCAAGCATGTGTGGCGGCAATCAGGTGAGGAGTACAAAAATAAGTGTGTCATGCCTACAGTCAAGCATGGTGGTGGGAATGCCATGGTCTGGGGCTGCATGAGTGCAGCAGGTGTTGGGGAGTTACATTTCATTGAGGGACACATGAACTCCAATATGTACTGTGAAATACTGAAGCAGAGCATGATCCCCTCCCTCCGGAAACTGGGTCGCAGGGCAGTGTTCCAGCATGATAATGACCCCAAACACACCTCTAAGATGACCACTGCTTTATTGAAGAGGCTGAGGGTAAAGGTGATGGACTGGCCAAGCATGTCTCCAGACCTAAACCCAACAGAACATCTTTGGGGCATCCTCAAGCGGAAGGTGGAGGAGCGCAAAGTCTCGAATATCCGCCAGCTCCGTGATGTCGTCATGGAGGAGTGGAAAAGCATTCCAGTGGCAACCTGTGAAGCTCTGGTAAACTCCATGCCCTGGAGAGTTAAGGCAGTTCTGGGAAATAATGGTGGCCACACAAAATATTGACACTTCAGGAACTTTCACTAAGGGGTGTACTCACTTTTGTTGCCGGTGGTTTAGACATTAATGGCTGTATATAGAGTTATTTTGAGGGAAGAATAAATTTACACTGTTATATAAGCTGCACACAGACTACTTTTCATTGTGTCAAAGTGTCATTTTGTCAGTGTTGTCCCATGAAAAGATATACTTAAATATCTGCAGAAATGTGAGGGGTGTACTCACTTTTGTGATACACTGTAAGTACATTTTACGTGATTTTTGCAAGTAAGTTTTACTTTATATTCTAGCAGTAAAATTTACTTAAAAAATGCTAGTGCAAATTGTTACGAGGATTTTATCAAGTAAATCTTACAAGTTATTTTTTTCAGTGCACCTGCACACAGTGCCAAAGCTACCAGTTCCTGGTTTAAGGACCATGGTATCCCTGTTCTTAATTGGCCAGCAAACTCGCCTGACCTTAACCCCATAGAAAATCTATGGTGTATTGTGAAGAGGAAGATGCGATACGCCAGACCCAACAATTCAGAAGAGCTGAAGGCCACTATCAGAGCAACCTGGGCTCTCATAACACCTGAGCAGTGCCACAGACTGATGGACTCTATGCCACGCCGCATTGCTGCAGTAATCCAGGCAAAAGGAGCCCCAACTAAGTATTGAGTTCTGTACATGCTCATACTTTTCATGTTCATACTTTTCAGTTGGCCAACATTTCTAAAAATCCTTTTTTTGTTCTGGTCTTAAGTAATCTAATTTTCTGAGATACTGAATTTGGGGTTTTCATTAGTTGTCAGTTATAATCATCAGCATTAAAAGAAATAAACATTTGAAATATATCAGTCTGTGTGTAATGAATGAATATAATATACAAGTTTCACTTTTTGAATGGAATTACTGAAATAAATCAACTTTTTCATGATATTCTAATTTTATGACCAGCACCTGTATAGCAGTAATTCGCTTAAATACAAGTATATATAATAGACATCTACAGTATATACTCCACTGAGTTTATTGAAAATTACATTTTATTAATTAATCTGAAGTTAATTCATTATTGCCATTTCTTTAGTTGTGTGCTGACCGAAAACTATTTATAAAACGGATAGTTCCGGTCCTAAAATCTGATTGGCTGAGCCGCGTTCGAAGCCGTTGTAAAATCCCCGATAAACGCACACCTAGGACCACCTCACATCATTCCATATTAATACGCCACTGAATAGAAAAAATTAATGCTATTTTCGCCCTCATGTTGCCTAGCAACACTTTTAATCGAACTATTTTGCGTTGTGGAAGAATGCTTTATTGTAAGTTTATACACAATAAATACATTTATGAATTAAACATTGTTGTATTTATTATATTTTATGTTGACTGCTGTTTTATAAAAGCAATAAGCCACTCGAGACCGTGCATTACTGTTATGATTTTAGCACGGGGAAATAAGTTTTAGGCACTCCGCTTCGCGTCGTGCCAAAAACATCATCCCCGTGCTAAAATCACAGTAATGCACGGCCTCTCGTGGCTTACTGCTTTAATAGAAGACTTAAACTGTGGTTGTCATATTCCCTTCAGGTATGTTCATGTGTTTTGTTGTACTTTATTGTGTTTAAAATATATATTGTAGCGTCAGTGGGAGGAGTCGGCAAGGGCTATACCCAGAAAGCCTTGCGGCCGTGGTATCCAGGCTTACCGTCAGCGTGTATCCCAGTGTGGGAGACTGGGTGGCTGCGGTGAGAGCTGGATAGGTAGCTTATGTGTTTGTCTGTTGTATGAATGTATGTGTGTATGAATGAGTGTATGTCCTAAACCACTGAGAGAACTGCCAAGGGCAGCTCACTCGAGGCCCCGACGCTCGCCTTCCTGCTCGCCGGCGCCACAATATTTTGTGAATCTGTGCGATGCTAATTAGTTGTTGGCTAAAGTACCATGCCATGCGGTCGGTATTTTTCTATGTTCTTCATGTATTCACTGTATTCTTTTTAATTAATTTTAGTGTATGGTTATTTTATAATTAATTTTGTACAATATATCAGTACAGTGTAAAGGCAGTAGTTTGAGTGTGCTGCTGAGTTGTGTGCTGAAAACAATATAGAAGACTTATACTGTGGTTGTCATATGATAATAAAGATGATAATAAAGCTGCATCATCTCAGCCTGGTGTCTGTCGGAGGAAAAAATTACACAATGTAAGAGTCATATACATATATATATATACTGTATATATATATATATATATATATATTTTTTTTTTCCCCTAATATGCGTCTAAACAATCACACACATACTCCTTTAAAACGTTAAAAGAATGTTCATATAATATTACACATTGAACTTTTAACATTAGGAGAACTTTCACGTAACTTTAGTGAAAGTTGTGGGAACGTTCCCTGTTAGCTGGGATATTAAAACTGCAACTTGGCTGTTGTTCATGATATTTACTTCTAGGCATGTATTCCATTAAAATGAGCACGTTTTATGTCTTTTTTCACCCTGTTTTGCTATAATGGTCAATATTGCTAACACAACTTAACAGCATGAAAACGTTGCTAATTTGTTCACTAATGACGAGGTATCTAGCTATCTAATATACTAACTGTACTAACTTTTTATTCAGTGTCGAACAGGGACAGGCTGTCAGTGTGAGAGTCTTGTTTGAATTTCATATTCTCTTAATTGTAACTAAATGTTTGCAAGATGTCTTTCTGAGATTCTAGATCTCAGGAATGTTTTAATGCTCTTTATTTTTATTTTTTCCTTATGTAAAGCACTTTGAATTGCCACTGTGTATGAAAGGTGCTATACAAATAAACTTGCCTTGCCTTGCCTTGCGCTACAGATCCATGAAGAAGAACGAGTCAGCGCACAGTTTACGAGTAGGGAGGAAGTGTAGGGCTAAACCAGGGGTTTCAAACTTCACTCCTGTGTCCATAGCACTGAGTTTAGCATTAACTTCATTTAATGTTCACTTCTTATATAACCGTCTTGTTCTAAAATTGGAAAAAGCTGTTGGCATCTCAGTCCTGTTCCTGACCGCTCCACACAGTTTTTAATATTTCATTATTCAATGTACCAAGTATTCAATATACCTGATCTAGCTCCAACTATTTATCAAACCAACTGTTTATCAAGCCACTAGTGAAGTGGATCATGTGTGTTGAGCTATGTGAGTTACCAGAAGTAGGATTAAAAGACACTGCTCTAGGAATGAACATATTGGCAAACCAGGACTCCCAAAGTCAGTCCTATGAACGCCAAATTTTTAAACATTCAAATTTAATGCACTGTCTGACCTACATTACAGCAACTTTTGTCTCTCTTATTAGGGTGTAAAGCCAGGACCAATCAACAACATGGTGATCACAAAACCTGTGCCAAATTGAAAGTCTCAAGGCTCAAGGGAGTTAGGTAAGGTAATTCGTTACTTTACAAATCTGCTCATTAGACCTGCAGTTGTACAATTTACCTGCTCTACCACACCTGAAATGTATAAATACTTATAATTAACTTTAATTTATTATTAACCTAAATGCTTATAGTTTGGGGTACTGTCTATACTTAAATTTGTAGGAGTGGACTGTACAAGCGCATGGTGGGCCCTTTACTGGATCCATGCATGTTTAGAGTGGCAGAGGCTTATGAAAAATTCAGCCTTGAAGACAAGCCGCTGGTGACCACCATGGGCATGGAACTCAACAAGCCAACTATGCAGTGTGCATTTGGTATGGTGCAGGAGGGCAGTGTTCTGTCATATCAGCAACCAGTTTTACCATCACGACACATCATGCTGCATCCTGATGTTCCATCAACCCCACTTCTGCCTCTGAAAGACCACTACCTGTGCTTTTGTGTGCACTGAACAGGAGCTTTTTCACATGAAATCTTTAGAGGTGTCATTTGATATGGCTCACAAAATTGAGGTGTCAACTCGGGAGCAGAGTTATTGTCCTGACTGGCATCTGCTCCGCAAGCCTAGAGTAACAGCCTCACGTTTTCGTGAGGTATGCCATGTCAAAGGGCAAAGCTCTGCAGAGTCTCTTGCTGAGCACACCATAAGAGGTACCAGACAGACGGCAGAAATGAAGAGAGGTGTAGAGATGCATCCGGAGCAGCAACTGAAAATCGCAGGATGCTCAACGTTAACTACACACCATGTGGCCTCATCATCCACCCAGATGCCCCCTGACTTGGCACATCCCCTGATGGTGTCGTATTTGACCCAACTGAATAGTTTGGCTTGGTGGAGATTAAATGCCCTAATGTGAAGAACTACATTGACTGTAAGTGTCTGTATATGGAGTACGGATCTTCAAAACTAAAGAAGAGACATGCGTATTACTGGCAGATTCAAGGTCAGTTACTAATCAGCGTGTTGCACTGGTGTGATTTTGTGGTGTGGGCTCAGGAGGATTTCTTTGTGGAGTGGATTTACATGGATGCAGATTTACAAAGACAAATTCGTGAGAAGACTTTTGTTTTTACGTCTACACATACATGCCAAAATATGTTTTAGCTTTTAGCTTAATGTTTTATTGTACAAAGAGTATACAAAGTATTTACAGAACCTGGTGTGTCTACAATATGCTCTTTTACAGTTCAGTAAATACATCATTTGTGGACTGAAGTAAATGTAAATATTGAATATTCTGTATACTTATTAAATTATAGGGCGGCATGGTGGCTAAGTGGGTAGCACTGTCGCTTTACAGCAAGAAGGTCCTGGGTTCGATCCCCAGGTGGGGTGGTCCGGGTCCTTTCTGTGTGGAGTTTGCATGTTCTCCCCATGTCTGCGTGGGTTTCCTCCGGGTGCTCCGGTTTCCTCCCACAGTCCAAGGACGTGCAAGTGAGGTGAATTGAAAATACTAAATTGTCCGTGATTGTTCAATATAACTTTGTGAACTGATGAACCTTGTGTAATGTGTACCTACCGTTTCTGTCATGAATGTAACCACAGTGTAAAACCTGATATTAAAATCCTAATAAGACAAACAAACAAATTTAAATCATATGTATACTTAATGAAACTTAATTGTGTTTTTGTGAAACAGTGCATTGTGTTTTTATGTAAAGAACTTGTGTGTAATGCAAATTATTTACATGTTTGCTTAATTAAATCAGGAGCTGAATTTAAAGTGTTGAGAAATACAACAGTATAAACTACAGAGGGCATGGGGTCCCTAGGACTGGAGTTGATAACTACTGCTTTATTTAACCCATGTCTTAACTTGTGCTTTGTTTTGATAGTTTGACAACAGGCATGCCACTGTAAATAACTGGCTAATGTTTACTATATGGGAAAGGGAAATTACCTCATCAAAGAACTTGTTTTGTTTGATTCTCCTAATTTCACGTTCTACATGTACTCTAAGTCGAGCTATGGATTGTGTTTCATTAACCTGGTATGCAGGCATCTGACTTTGCTTTGACAGAAATGGTGGGCAGTAGACTTTGCACTTAACACAATCAGTAATTAGGAAGCCCTTGGCAACCATCACTGCCATTTCTTCTGTGAGCAACTTGGCCAATCCTGACTGTTTGAATAATTCTTTGTCACTCACTGACCCAGCATAAAGTGAGGAGACAAATGTCACTGCACCATGTGGGGCTATACCAACCAGGCCCTTCATGGTGCAGTGAGACTTGTATGTGGAGTACATCTCACTTTGTAGGAGTGGTGATGATGGTGTCTGACACCTGGGCTCAGTGCAGTCCAAGATTACCTGAGTATCAAGAAGGTCTTGGAACTCTGAAGGGAGATTGTTTTTCACTTCCTCTGGTGACAACCAAATGCACACAGATCCAAGATGCATGTAAAGAAAGTTTGTCCATGTGGAAATAATTCAGCTCACCCTGGAAGGATGGATGTTAAAGCGGTGTCCCAAGTCTCTCTCCTTAAGCCCAACAAAGAGGTGCACAAGGAAAAGGAAAAATTCATCAACTGGCTGCAGCACCTGCCTCTGTGAAGGTAATGATGTAAAATGTCGAAAATGTACAATTATGACATGTACAAACAACCTCACTAAAGCATTCTAATACTTTTAAGGCTCAAGTAATCTGAGACTGCACTGATCTCTAGTGTCAGACACCACAACTATAAAGTAAGGCTGTTTAACACATTGTAAATAAGACAACATTTATAAGATCTGGCCATTTATTCCAAATATTACCATAGCATAACCTGTATAGCAGGAGACATCAGTTGGGGTGGGGTGGTAGTGTCTAGAACAGCTGCTGATTTCCTTGCTCAGATACACAACTTCAAGTGTGATACTGTGAAATAAAAATATGACCTACTTCAAGTAGGTGTGTTACAGCAAGGAAATCAGAATCAGAACACTGACTCCACTGACCCCTAAGCCTGGAACTGATGACCTGTGATTTAGTTCATAAAAATTATCCTACCCCTGACATTCATGAATGGGTCACCTCTTCGTTCTTCGTAGCTGCAGCTTTGGCTCTTGAGACCCGAACCATTTTGTGGATGGATGGCTCAATCAGCCACCAAAACGGCATTAAGTGGTCATAGCTTGGGAATCTGTTGGCAAATTTAATATATTAACCTTTTTAACAGCAAACTGGTTATCAAAGTGGCAGTGCATTTAATCTATACTACACGTTACCTGGTGTAAAATCAAATGTCCTCGTTGGAGCCAGCAAAACGTTGCAGCCCAAATGTTAGCTGGACACGTAAATCATGCAGTTGATTTCTCAGCTCCTCCACTTCACGGGACAGATCTTCATTTTCAGCGCAAGACATGTCTAGCGATGATGGCTCAGGAGCAGAACAATAATCATGATCCATTGTAGGATCAGTTGGGAGGTTGGGTCAGCCGGTCTTTCTCTCCTCTCCCACACACTTAGCTGTGGAGCCTGAGTAATGTAGCCATTCCATTCAAAAAACCAATGGTACTGCACCCTTCATCAATATTCTCCAGCCTTCTGGAATTTTTGGTTCAACCAAGTGATCTGGTAAGAAATGTCTGCTACAGACCTTCGTATGAGGCGAAATAGTAAAGTGGTCCGGATGGATGTTTATTAGCCTCCTGAGGTCACTCTGAGCTGGGAAGCTATGAAAAGTTAAACTTCGCCGACGCCGAGCAAAGAGGAACACAACAGTGCTCTGAATGTTTCTTGAGCTGTTTCTGGAAATGTTCTGATTTAAAAACTTTACGCCGGACACTCATTTTAATCTCATAAAGGTTTTGCGTATGCCGATGAATGTAAACAATACAACCGGAAACGATCAAGCCGCACTATTTGAAAACAGAAATGTGTCATAGCCTTGAGTCCATTGTAGCTAACGGAGATGGAGCCACGGTTCATGTGTTTATTAAATACTTTTTTTTACACATTTTGTTACATAATTAAATGTGTTTTTGTATTCGTTTTGTATTTGAGATTCAGTTCTGTAATAAAAAGAACTTTACATAAAAGATGTTTTGTTTTTTTAGCTCCTGATTTAAATGAATAAATCAGTTTGAATTGCACTTTATTTCATCTAACAAGGCCATCGCAGATAATTACACAGTGGAGAGGAACTATAGAACCAGAAGACTGATTCACCACTGCTAATTTTTCACCACCCAAACATTTGAATATTTTAAGAAGTTATTAAAAACAACATCTATTCACTTGATAACGTCCAGATCAACAGATGGACCAATAATTGAAGTTCCATTCAGCTGGAATTGTGACAGATTTGCCTGGGCAGGGACCCATGTTTGTTTTGCCCCTCACACAATGAGGAGGATGGTATAAGGTGAAAACAAATCCCCAAGGGTCACTATTGGGTATGTAGAATTAGCATCTTGGGGTGACCTCCATGCTAACAGATTTTTTGGAAGGCTTTTTAAGTGCCTGGAGTTTGCTAAATGGTACTAAGACCTTGACTGGAACCATGTTCTATGTTCAAATGAAATTTGACAAACGCTTAAAGTGGGGTTAGTGTGAAAAGAGATGACAAATCTATAAAGGACTTGTACACACATTTATACAATGGGAATTTGTGATGTTACGTTTGTTGCGATTCAAGATGGCGCCGAGTATGGCTGCCGTGTTGCGAGCTCCCTCCAGTGTTTGTAGTTTTTTGTTAATTTTATGTATATATGTAACTTTTTTTGCACTAAATGTTGCCAGCACCTTTATCCAAGACAGACAGACACTTTTTGACATAAGATCTTGCGTCCGTGCACCGGACTTCGAGTTTTTAAACGAAGTTCCATTGTTTGTAAACACAGACGAGCCCCCATTCACCTGGGCAACGCGTCCGAGGAAACGCCACAGACGCCGGAAAAGGGGCAACAGAGCCGGAGTCCTGGTCAGGCTGAGACGGCGTGCTAACCGTCCTCCTCTCCCCAGCATTCTGCTGGCGAACGTACAGTCCTTGGACAACAAACTTAGCGAACTCAGAGCACTGATCTCATTCCAGCGAGAAACAAGGGACTGCTGTATAATCTGCCTCACAGAAACGTGGTTATCATCGGACACGCAGGACAGCAATCAGCGGGATTCCCTGTGCACCGCGCCGACAGAACAAAGGACCTCTCCGGGAAGAGTAAAGGAGGTGGTGTGTGTTTTATGATCAACAATGCTTGGTGTGATCAGAGGAATGTTCACTTCATCGAGTCTTTCTGCTCCTCGGACCTGGAAAACCTCATCTCATCTCGTGCAGACCGCTGTGGTTACCGAGAGAGATTTCAGGAGTCATTGTTACGGCTGTGTACATCCCACCGCAGGCTGATACGGACTTGGCACTTGGGAAACTGTACGAGGCTATTAACAAGCAGGAAACCGCGCGTCCTGAGGCCCCTTTTATTGTTGTTGGGGACTTTAACAAAGCAAACTTGCAAAGTTGCGCCGAAGTTTTTACAGCATATCAGCTTCAAAACACGGAAAACACGCACGCTGGACCACTGTTACACCCCCTTCCGCAACGCTTACAAAGCCCTCCCCTGCGCTCCGTTCGGCAAATCGGATCACTTCTCCATCCTGCTTCTGCCTACCTATAGGCAGAAACTGAAACAAGAACCGCCTACTATCAGGGAGGTACGTCACTGGTCGGACCAATCAGACTCTATGATCCAGGACTGTTTTGATGACGTCGACTGGGAGATTTTCAGAGAAGCGTCCAATAACAACATTGATGAGTACACCGACAGTCACTGGATTCATCAGAAAGTGCATAGATGATGTTGTTCCCACAAAAACTATCCAGAAACCATGGCTGAACTGTGAGGTCCGTGCAGCCTTGAACATACGTACTGCTGCTTTATAAAAAAGCCAGCTATGCCCTCCGTAAAACCATTAAAGCAGCTAAACGCGAGTACAGAGCAAAAGTGGAATCGCAGTTCAACAGCACCAACGTGAGAAGCATGTGGCAGGGATTAAACACCATCACAGACTATAAAGTGAGAACTTGTGGTGCAGTGAACATCAGTGCTGCGCTTCCAGATGAGCTAAATGCCTTTTACGCCCATTTTGAGGCAAATCACATTGCGCCTCTGGTAGAACCCACTGCTACTGAACCGAACACACTCACTGTCTCTGTGGCTGATGTGCGCAGGTCATTTAAACGCATGAATACCTGCAAGGCAGCTGGACCGGATGGCATTCCTGGACGTGTTCTTAAAGTCTGTGTGAATCAGCTAGCAGGAGTGTTTACGGACATTTTCAATCTCTCTCTTTCTCTCTCAGTCGTGCCACCATTGTCCCCATTCCAAAGACTGCTAGTTCCTCATGCTTAAATGACTGGCGCCCAGTTGCTCTGAACTCTATCATAAGCAAGTGCTTTGAGAGGCTGGTCAGAGACTTCATCTGCACATCACTGCCTGAAACTCTGGACCCTCTACAGTTCGCTTACAGACAGAACAGGTCCACTGATGATGCTATAGCCCTAACACTACACACGGCTCTATCTCACCTGGACAAGAAGGACACATGTGAGAATGCTGTTTGAAGACTTTCAACACCATTGTACCTTCAAGGCTGGACATTAAGCGACCTGGGTCTGAACAGTTCTCTGTGCAGCTGGATCCTGGACTTCCTGTCTGATCGACGACAGGTGGTCAGGATGGGCAGCATCATCTCCTCCTCACAGACCCTCAACACCGGAGCTCCCCAGGGCTGCGTTCTGAGTCCCCTGCTCTACTGCCTGTATACACATGACTGCACTGCTAGTCACAGCTCCAGCGTCATCATCAAATTTGCAGATGACACGATCATAGGCCTGATCTCCAGCAATGGTGAGACAGCCTACAGAGAGGAGGTCAGCTTCCTGACACACCGGGAAAATAACCTCTATCTGAACGTCAACAAGACCAAGGAGCTGATTGTGGACTTCAGGATGCAGGAGACAGCGCACGCCCCCATCACCATCAACGGAGCCACGGTGGAGAGGGTCAGCAGCTTCAGGTTCCTCGGGGTCCACATCACTGAGGATCTCACATGGACAGAACACACCACACAGGTGGTGAAGAAGGCCCAACAACGCCTCTTTTTCCTCAGGACATTTTACACGTGCACTGTGGGACGTGTACTGACAGGCTGCATCACCGCCTGGTACGGGAGCTGCACTGCTCTGGAACGGAAAGCCCTGCAGAGGGTCGTACGGACAGCCCAGCGTATCACCAGGGTTCAACTGCCAAACCTCCAAGATCTTTACACCAGCCGCTGCCTGAGGAAGACCAGGAGGATTATAAAGGACTCCACCCACCCGAGCCACTGCCTGTTCTTACAGCTGCCGAGCGGCAGGAGGTACAGGAGCATCAGGACCAGAACCAGCCGGTTCCGAGACAGCTTCTTCCCCCGAGCCATCAGACTGCTGAACAGCAATGGACAAGCACACCCCTCATAATCTATACAGTGATCTCCCCCACCATACACCCCCCCCCCATACAACCCATTCTGCACTCTGCACTTTACCATGTGTAATTCATATCTTGCACAATAACTGTACATCTCTAACTTATTATTCCGATTTTATTTTATATATTTATATTCATTCACTTTTCATATTTTTGTACATCTGCACAAAAAGATTCCTGTATTATATCTGTATATATTGAACAAATGGTGCTAGTTTTAATTTAAGTTAATGTGTATATTTTTGTAATTAATGTGTATTGCAACTGTGAGGGACTGAGCACCTAAACATTTCACTCACCTTTCACACCTGTGTTAATTTGATGTGACAATAAAGTGATTTGATATGATTTGATGTAGGGCTGTCGCGGTGAAAGAATTTCCCCTTGCGGTATTCAGCGTGGCTCAACACGGTAATATCGCCATTTTTTTTTGGTTTTTGAAAATTACTTAATTGATCTGGATTTTAGAGCTATATAAACAAGCTTTATTGTTAGGCTATGATTCAGTATAATATTGCTTTATAATGACAAAAATGAGACAGCTTTAAGACTAATCAAATGCGTGTTTATTGTTAAATACAGAACAGAGCAGGGATGCGCGTCTTTTCTCTATTAAAAAAGGTTTAAATTTAGCTTCTAGCCTAGGCTAGATATACACTGTGAAACGAAAAAAAAAGTGTTTAGGCTAAATATTTTAAATGCACTAATCTAATGAAAATATGGTAAAAAAAAAATAGAATAAAGTCTGTAAGACCTTAAACCTGCGTTATCATGCGCGCTAGAAAAACCAACATGTTCACCTGATGTGGTTCCAGAGAGGATCCGAGTGGGGTAGCGATGTTCCCGACGGCACTAACAGTCTCTCTGATGGTGCTCGCTGCACTAATACACACGTGTACTGTACCTGCATGCGACTTTACAGAGCAGAGGAAATCTAGCCTGGCTGTCGCGCCACTATTAACCATCTATTTAGTAGGTATAATTAACATAACAATATGAACTAGATTTCAAGTTATTATTCGTTTCAATACATTTTTATTCAACGAAAAAATACATTTAAATAATTCCAGCAAGCCAGCAAGAGAATATTTGCAGATCATTAATAAACTTGCCAATAATTCCTGTTGCCATTGTTTCCATTTTAAAACACAAACTCTGACACTCAGCAGCAACGGATGCGAACAGGTTGCGGGAAAATGACGCTCTTAGCTCATTTTCATTATGAATTTATTAACATTTATTACGCCCGAATGTAAGCGTAAAACAAGATGGACCCTGCAACAAAAATAAATAAATAAATAAAAGAAAAGTAAAAAAAAGAAAAAGAAAAAACGTGAACATTGCGGTGTTGCGGTTGCTTGGCATGCCCTGCGGTTGGCTGATCTATACCGCGGTATTACAAAATTGCGGTTAGCGCGACAGCCCTAATTTGATGTTGTGTTGCTGATTCCTATTAAACATCTATATTTATAGTCATCAAATTAAATGTTTAATCTTATTTTATAAGTTAGTTAAATTGTTTACTGCTTGAATGTGAAAATGTAATTGCTAAAGTTAAAAAAAATATATATAAAAAAGTGCTTGTGTGGTGCAGGAGTAAATTCCACTAGCCCACTACTCAGCTGTGGTATTAGCTGCTAGTCAGACTCCTACAAACAGACATGCTCGGCTATTCGAACCATCTGACTCTGTTGATGTTGGTGCAATCTTATCCATGCCATGCCAACACAAAGCTCCATGGAGAAATACTGTTCAAATCCAAAAGAGAGAATGTCGTAAGGCTGAATACAGATGGTGAAAAATACATTTTTGGATTTACAAAAACATTTGGCTACACAATTACAGAATAATAATGTACAAAACTCCACTCATCCACTTAGTCTTGACATGCTAACAACCAATTTATTTAAGAAT
Organism: Trichomycterus rosablanca; assembly: GCF_030014385.1. Taxonomy (NCBI): domain Eukaryota; kingdom Metazoa; phylum Chordata; class Actinopteri; order Siluriformes; family Trichomycteridae; genus Trichomycterus; species Trichomycterus rosablanca. Next base: position 52,898,951 of record NC_085992.1, on the reverse strand, counting down.
GTGTTTCACTTAATAGCACCTGACATACTTTAGATGATAAACACTTCTCTCATGTTGGGTGTTCTTGCTGACATTTTAAAACCTCAGTAATGAAGCTTCTTCTAAATGGAAAAAAATTTGAAGCAGGTCTGAAAGATAATTTCAGACCAATTTTAGACGTACCAGTCATTGGTAAAATCATTGAAAAATTGTCTTCAAACAACTTGTTATCCTTAAATAGCTGCCAGAACAAATTCCAGTCAGGGTTTCGCCCTGAGACAGCTATAATTAAGATTATTAATGACGATTGCCTAAATACAGAAAAATGATCTCTTGTACTACTTCTCCATCTCAGTGATGCCATTGACCAAAAATTATTATAGACAGACTCGCAAACTGAGTTGGACTCTTATGAACAGTACTGAAACAGATCATTTCATACCTGCAAGGTAGGAACAACTTTGTCAAAATACAAAATAATACTTCTATGAATGCGCCTCTGACCTGTGGTGTTCCACAAGGTTCAATTCTTGGTCCATTTCTATTTATTTTTCACATGGTTCCTCTTGGCAAGACTCTACAGGACTTTGGGCTATCCTCCGACAGCTATGCATAACAGTCAGATTTACTCGGCCCTGTCTCCAAATGACTGTGGTCCACATTGTAAATGCCTTGAGCACATCACTAACTAGGAACAGTGTGGCAGCCTAGTGGTTAGAGCTTTGGACTATCAACTGAAAAGTTGAGCATTTGAATCCCCGCTTGCAGCCCAACAGCACTATAGAAATGAAACTTGGATATAACTTAGAGTAGTCAGTGTACAGCCTGTATAGCAGTGTAGATTTACTGTCTTCTGAAAAAAACTCAGCACACAGCCATTAATGTCTAAATAGCTGAAACATAAGTGAGTACACCCCACAGTGAACATGTCCAGATTGTGCCCAAATGTGTTCCTCCTCCTCCTTGGTGTCATGTGTCAGGGTCCCAGGTGTGAATGGAGAGCAGGGCTGTTAAATTTGGTGTTTTGGTACAATTCTCTCATACTGGCCACTGGATATTCAACATGGCACCTCATGGCAAAGAACTCTCTGAGGATGTGAGAAATAGAATTGTTGCTCTCCACAAAGATGACCTAAGCTATAAGAGGATTTGCTAAAACCCTGAAACTGAGCTACAGCACAGTGGCCAAGGTCATACAGTGGTTTTCCAGGACAGGTTCCACTCGGAACAGGCCTCGCCAGGGTCGACCAAAGAAGTTGAGTCCACGTGTTCAGCGTCATATCTAGAGGTTGGCTTTAAAAAATTGACACATGAGTGCTGCCAGCATTGCTGCAGAGGTTGAAGAGGTGGGAGGTCAGTCTGTCAGTGCTCAGACCATACGCTGCACACTGCATCAACGACCGCATGGCAGTTTTCCAACACGATAACGACCCCAAACACAAGATGACAACTGCCTTGCTGAGGAAGCTGAAGGTAAAGGTGACGGACTAAACCCAATTGAGCACCTGTGGCGCATCCTCAAGTGGAAGGTGGAGGAGTTCAAGGTGTCTAACATCCACCAGCTCTATGATGTCATCATGGAGGAGTGGAAGAGGATTCCAGTAGCGACCTGTGCAGCTCTTGTGAATTCCATGCCCAAGATGGTTAAGGCAGTGCTGGATAATAATGGTGGTCACACAAAATATTGACACTTTGGGCACAATCTGGACATGTTCACTGTGGGGTGTACTCACTTATGTTGCAGCTATTTAGACATTAATGGCTGTGTGTTGAGTTATTTTCAGAAGATAGTAAATCTATACTGCTATACAAGTTGTACACTGACTACTCTAAGTTATATCCAAGTTTCATTTCTATAGTGTCGTCCCATGAAAAGATATAATAAAATATTTGCAGAAATGTGAGGGGTGTACTTACTTTTGTGAGATAATGTAAATGACAAATAAAGGCATTTTTCTTCTTCTGGATGGGTTAGGGTTAGCTAATAAAGACGAAACATAAATGATTTATTTGAAACAGATATGAGGCACAGATTAGATATACAGTGGGGCCAAAAAGTATTTAGTCAGCCACTGATTGTGCAGGTTCTCCTACTTAGAAAGATGAGAGAGGTCTGTAATTTTCATCATAGCTACACTTCAACTATGAGAGACAAAATGAGAAAAAAGAATTTATTTGTAAATTATGGTGGAAAATAAGTATTTGGTCAATAACAAAAGTTCAACTCAATACTTTGTAACATAACCTTTGTTGGCAATGACAGAGGTGAAACGTTTCCTGTAAGTCTTCACCAGGTTTGCACACACTGTAGCTGGTATTTTGGCCCATTCCTCCATGCAGATCTCCTCTGGAGCAGTGATGTTTTGGGGCTGTCGCTGGGCAACACGGACTTTCAACTCCCTCCACAAATTTTCTATGGGGTTGAGGTCTGGAGACTGGCTAGGCCACTCCAGGACCTTGAAATGCTTTTTACGGAGCCACTCCTTCGTTGCCCGAGCGGTGTGTTTGGGATCATTGTCATGCTGGAAGACCCAGCCACGTTCCATCTTCAATGCTCTCACTGATGGAAGGAGGTTTTGGCTTAAAATCTCACGATACATGGCCCCGTTCATTCTTCCCTTAACACGGATCAGTCGTCCTGTCCCCTTTGCAGAAAAACAGCCCCAAAGCATGATGTTTCCACCCCCATGCTTCACAGTAGGTATGGTGTTCTTGGGATGCAACTCAGCATTCTTCTTCCTCCAAACACTACGAGTTGAGTTTTTACCAAAAAGTTCCATTTTGGTTTCATCTGACCACATGATATTCTCCCAATCCTCTTCTGGATCATCCATATGCTCTCTGGCAAACTTCAGACGGGCCTGGACATGTACTGGCTTAAGCAGGGGGACACGCCTGGCACTGCAGGATTTGAGTCCCTCTCGGCGTAGTGTGTTACTGATGGTAGCCTTTGTTACTTTGGTCCCAGCTCTCTGCAGGTCATTCATCAGGTCCCTCCATGTAGTTCTGGGATTTTTGCTCACCGTTCTCATGATCATTTTGACCCCACGGGATGAGATCTTGCGTGGGGCCCCAGATCGAGGGAGATTATCAATGGTCTTGTATGTCTTCCATTTTCTTACAATTGCTCCCACAGTTGATTTATTCACACCAACCTGCTTGCCTATTGTAGATTCACTCTTCCCAGCCTGGTGCAGGTCTACAATTTTCTTCCTGGTGTCCTTCGACAGCTCTTTGGTCTTGGCCATGGTTGAGTTTGGAGTCTGACTGTTTGAGGCTGTGGACAGGTGTCTTTTATACAGATAACGGGGTCAAACAGGTGCCATTATTACAGGTAACGAGTGGAGGACAGAAGAGCTTCTTAAAGAAGAAGTTACAGGTCTGTGAGAGCAAGAAATCTTGCTTGTTTGTGGGTGACCATATACTTATTTTCCACCATAATTTACAAATAAATTCTTTAAAAATCCTACAATGTGATTTCCTGGATTTTTTTTTCTCATTTTGTCTCTCATAGTTGAAGTGTAGCTATGATGAAAATTACATCTTCATCTTTCTAAGTAGGAGAACTTGCACAATCAGTGGCTGACTAAATACTTTTTGGCCCCACTGTATAATTGGAATTGAGAGCCTTCATATCAAAAGAACTAGCTCGTAAACCCGGCATATTTATGAACTCAGATCTCAGCTGTACAACTTCAGCTGATTCAAAAATGTAGCTGCTAGAGTTCTTAATAGGAGCAAAAGAAGAGAACACATCACCCATGTTCTTGCATCCTTAAACTGGATGCCAGTACATTACAGAATAGACTTTAAATTATTGTTACTAGTCCATACATTTCTTAATGGTATAGGACCAGCATATTGATTAGATATGCTACAGTACATGCTAGCAGGAATCTCAGATCACTAGAGACATTCTGATACTCAGCTCATTCTGTTAATCTGTTCTTCAGGAACACAAGTCTCAGCATGTCTGCAAGATATCTCACTATGGATGTCAGCTTATCACCTAAAACTTAACCCCAGCAAGAAAGGGCTGATATGTATTCCAGGAAATCAAATCCAACCCAAGACCCAGTCACCTCTCTTGATCACTCCCAGATGAAACTCCCTCCTGGAAGGTGCTCTCATGTGCACTATTAAACCCCTGCAACTGCAAAATGCAGCTTGATGCTGCATACAAAGCCAAAAAACCCTAAAAACCTGCTAAATGCTGGAAATGTAAATCCCCATAAATAACACAGCTTGTGTCTGTTGAGCGACCTGCCAGATTAGTAGTACTGCTAAAAGCTTAAACTCTGAAGCTCATACTTCCCACGTCAGGCAAACTCTCAAGGTAATTTACTAATTAATGATACACTTGGACTGCTGTAAGCACAGCAATCTAAAACATGACCCTATGTAAATGTTTATTTTACTAACAACTTTTAAATAGTCACATAACAAGTAACAGATACATGAAACTTATCCAAAATGAACGGTAGATCTTGAAAAACAATCTAAGACCTCTCACATAACAGAAAATTGCCAATAATTGTTATTAGAATTAATCAAAAGCAGCATGAATTAGATTTAGGGACAAGGGACAAAGACAAATCCTACAGGTCAGTAAAGTCTTAAATAGCACAAGCCCTCACTGTTAATGCCACCAATTACCAAATTCCTGACTAAACCACACTTCTTATGGGAAGGGGGGTGGCGGGGGTGTGACAAACTTTAAACATGATGTTGTTTCAGATATTCATCTTCAAAACTGCCACTCAATAATCTTCTAATTATTCCTGCAGAAGAATGTTGATCTACCTGAACTGATGGAGAAAAAACCTGACAGAGACAGAACAGCATGAAAAAAACAACTTGGTAAAAACAAAAACACTTGATTAATTTATTGTAATATAAAAAATAAAATATTTTTATACTGTACAGTCATTAATACAGCAGCTAGTTTATTACTTTATTTACAGTCTTATAATCTATTTTAGACTGAAGATGTTACTGCAGCACTGAATTAGAACATTACACACCCTGAGGACACATCATGATTTACCATCAAATTCACCATCACCTTCTATACCTGACTTTAATCTTTCACCATCAATATCACCATCACCTCCATGGAGTTACCTTTATCTCTACTTTGCTAAGAAAATGTACCCAGCTTTTGTGCATCTCTAGAAATGTTATGCAAACAAAATGTCTACAGCTATCTCTTGTGACTTTCTGTTTCACTAAGGTATACAGTATCTCACAAAAGTGAGTACACCCCTCAATTTTCTGCAAATATTTTATTATATCTTTTCATGGGACGACACTATAGAAATGAAACTTGGATATAACTTAGAGTAGTCAGTGTACAGCTTGTATAGCAGTGTAGATTTACTGTCTTCTGAAAATAACTCAACACACAGCCATTAATGTCTAAATAGCTGCAACATAAGTGAGTACACCCCACAGTGAACATGTCCAAATTGTGCCCAAAGTGTCAATATTTTGTGTGACCACCATTATTATCTAGCACTGCCTTAACCCTCTTGGGCATGGAATTCACCAGAGCTGCACAGGTCGCTACTGGAATCGTCTTCTACTCCTCCATGATGACATCATAGAGCTGGTGGATGTTAGACACCTTGAACTCCTCCACCTTCCACTTGAGGATGCCCCACAGGTGCTCAATTGGGTTTAGTCCGTCACCTTTACCTTCAGCTTCCTCAGCAAGGCAGTTGTCATCTTGGAGGTGTGTTTGGGGTCGTTATCGTGTTGTAAAACTGCCATGCAGTCCAGTTTCTGAAGGGAGGGGATCATGCTCTGCTTCAGAATGTCACAGTACATGTTGGAATTCATGTTTCCCTCAACAAACTGCAGCTCCCCAGTGCTGGCAGCACTCATGCAGCCCAAGACCATGATGCTACCATCACCAGTGATGGCATAGTTACCTTGAAAAAGTAATCTGATTACTGATTACTCCTTTAAAAAGTAACTTAGTTACTTTATGGATTACTTGATTTTAAAAGTAACTAAGTTAGATTACAAGTTACTTTATTAGTTATATAATGCAGTCCGCTAATGTATCCCATAATGCAGCTGGAGCTGCGTAGGCGATTGAAGCGGAATAAGAAACAAGAAAGATAGCGGAAAACGGAGTCCTCTGTTCACAAGTGTAAGATAAGTGTAAGTGTAAGATAAATAAAATAAATTTTTTTAAAGACAAATAAATAAGAAAAAGACGATAAATATCCTAAATTTTAGCGAGTGGGGTTTGTAATGAGTCTGTAACTATGGTGATATTACGTCATCACGTCCCCACGTCATCACTTGACGTTGGTAAGATGTACTTCTTTACCGGCCGAGTAGTGCATACTTCCTCCAATCTAGTACGTACTCTGTAAGTATGCGATTCCGGACGCAGCCCGTGACTTAATTGTCGCATAGGACAGACGTCACTCACCGAGACGCAAGAAGAAAGCAAAAATATATCTTTTTACTAAGGATAAAGCAGCAATGCTGGCAGCACTTCTATGCTGGCAGCAATGCTGGCAGCACTTCTACGTCTATTTTCAAAAGACAACCTCTGCATATGATGCTGAGCACATGCACTCAACTTCTTTGGTCGACCCTGGTGAGGCCTGTTCCGAGTGGAACCTGTCCTGTTAAACTGCTGTATGGTCTTGGCTACTGTGCTGTAGCTCAGTTTCAGGGTGTTGGCAATCCTCTTATAGCCTAGGCCAAATTTGTGGAGAGCAACAATTCTATTTCTCATATCTTCAGAGAGTTCTTTGCCATGAGGTGCCATGTTGAATATCCAGTGGCCAGTATGAGAGTGTGAGAGCGATAACACCAAATTTAACACACCTGCTCCCCATTCACTAACACTAACGAGTCACATGACACCAGGGAGGGAAAATGGCTAATTGGGCACAATTTGGCCATTTTCACTTAGGGGTGTACTCACTTTTGTTGCCAGCAGTTTAGACATTAATGGCTGTGTGTTGAGTTATTTTGAGGGCACAGTATGCTTACACTGTTATACAAGCTGTACACTGACTACTTCACATTGTATCAAAGTGTCATATCTTCAGTGTTGTCCCATGAAAAGATATAATAAAATATTTATAAAAATGTGAGGGGTGTACTCACTTTTGTGAGATACTGTAAGTAACATTGTCCACAGTTGAGCAAGCTTCACTTTACCAAAGACCTAAAAGATTTAAAGACATTTCTGCTGCTGCTTCTTGTTTTTCCACGTTATTAGAAACAAACCAGTCGAGCTTAAATGTGCTGATTTTTAAAACAGGACATTCTGTAAATAAATGGTGACGTAAAGCTTGCGACAGTAAAACCTGAATTACAACAGCATAAAAGTTCTTCTTTTCATAAAATTTATGCCATATTTGGTTTATTTTTTAACATATTAAATTCAGTAAATAAATAAACAGCAATTGTGCATTAAAATGTGTGTATACATTTGTTCACTTATTCTCACTTAAAAAATCAACAAAACATAGAAATTGTTTACACACAGGGGTGTAGCAGCAATTACATCTTTATTTAAATGATTCATTTAAACATTTAAATACATCTGTAATTGCTGCTACACCCCTGTGTGTTTTATCTCATATTTAGATCAGTAATTTACTGAGTAATAATAAGTGTAATTACAGGAGCAGTAAAACTCGACCGGTTCTTCCTGTTACAAATATGAGGGTGTAAATCCTAAATCCTATATAAACCTCCTACAGAGCTGCTGTACTGATCAGTCTAGCTGTACAGCATCAGCACCAGTACCAGCATCAGTACGAGTTCCAGTACCAGTATCAGCACCAGTACCAGTACTAACACCTTCACAGACAGGTACGATTCTCTTCTTTATTATTAATGTATTTATTATTTTCTCTCCTTACAGAACAATATCACAAACAGTGAGCTTTCTCTCTAACATCACTTCATTCCATCTTTATGCTTCTGTATTCACACCTGATACTGATATACTTTTGGTTCTATCTGATTACAGCATTACAGTCAAATTTTAAACCCTAAATATTGTAAAACTCTGTTATCTGCATTAAAACATTTAACTTTATTTCAGTCTGTTATTTTAGGACAACTTTAAGTGAAATATTGTTGTATATGTGTTTATGTGTACAGGGTGAGTCGCAGGACACTCTTTTATTTCAGAAACGAAAGGGAAAATAATATATCTGAATACCCATATTGGATCAAGGGCAAGTTTTTCCAATGAGAAGGTGGTCATGTAGCATATCAAAGAAGACCAGAATTTTCTCAGAAATCGATTGCCAATTTGCAATATCTCTTGTGCTTCAAAAGTTATCAACACAGAAAGTTGCAACAACAACTGGGAACGTTCCTTGTGATGCACGGCTAGTTCACGTGTTCAGTGTGTCTTCCCTGGTGATCCACGATCCACATCCACGATGCTGAAGGTGCTGTTTGTTGCAGATTTTCTCAGCATACACAATTTGTTTGAGACCACAGAGATAAAAGTAGAGTGGTGTGAGGTCGGGTGATCTGGGCGGTTGTTCCTCAGGACCACGACGGCCAATCCAATGACCAGGGAATTAAATATCCAGCCACTGACGAACACTTGCTCTGTAGTGTGGTGGAGCCCCATCCTGTTGGAAATAACAGGGGAAACTGCCAACTTCGGTCAGAATGGATGGGAACACTGTAGCATTGTCAGGTAGCACTGAGCATTTAGGGTCTGCTCGATGAAAATGTAAATTACACGGGTGCCCCATATTCCACACCACACCATAACCTTCTCATCACCTACGACTTTGGTGTCTGCCGTCCAGTGAAGATTTTCGTCACTACCTCACATTCTGACGGTTGACCTCACCATAAAAATTGGCCTGGTCACTGAACTGAAAATGCCCTGTGCGAATGTGGGATCCCGTTGATGTTGGTCTAATGCCCAGGTGCAGAACTCAACATGTCTATCAGGGTCATCCTCTGATAGTTTCTGCTGCAGCTGGATCTTGAAGGGACGACTGGCTGACACCACATTCTGCTGCGAGACGTCGCTGCTGCGTTGTGGACTTTTCGCAAAGGCTGCCAAAACCATTGTTGAGGTTTCTTCGTCGATAGTGGTCTTCGGAGGACCACTACGTGGCTTGTTGTCCACAGTCCCGGTTTTTCAGAATCTGGCTATAAGGGATGTAACAGTGCTGTGTAAAATTGGTGATCTTTCTGGTGTCGGTTGTTTCAAGTTTGCGGCTATGATACGGCAGTTCCTCGAATCTCCTCAATCCTCTTTTCTTTCCTCAATTTCATTTTTAGTTACCTGAACAAACAACAAAAGTTTTGAACCTTCTGATAACTTTTGATCCACAAGAGATATTGCAAATCTGATTGCAGCATTCGATTTCTGAGAAGATTATTTGATATGCTACATGACCACCTTCTCATTGGAAAAAAACTTGCCCTTGATCCAATATGGCAGCTTTCATGATGGCGGCCATGTTTGGGACATAGTGTAAAAGATATACCCCCCCCCCCTCCCATTATTTGCTGGGGTATTCAGATATATTATTTTCCCTTTCGTTTATGAAATTAAAAAGTGCCTGCGACTTTTGACTAACCCTGTAAATGTGTGTGTGTGTGTGTGTGTGTATGTATGTGTGTACATGTGTGTGTGTGTGTGTGTGTGTGTGTGTGTATGTTGTAGATTTGGGGTTGGCGATGGCGTTGGCACTGCTGCTGTACCCACTAACGCTGCTCCTGCTCAGTAAGTTCCACCACATTCTTACTGATGTTATTTCTTCTTGATTTGGTGAATAATGTCGATTCTTTTTCTTGATGTTGATCTTGTTGTTGGTTGCTGATCTTTTTTATTCCACTGTAGCTGAGAGACCTTCAGCACAAAATGATTTGATTTATCTGTAATAAATCTTTGTGATGAAAATAATCATTCATTTATTGTTTTTCTCTTTCTCTCTGTTACATCAGCTCACGGGACAAACGCAGGTAAATATTTATCAATCATTTTAATAAAACTTCTACATTTAACATTTTAAATAAATAATTTACAAACCAGATGCAAACCACCTAGAATTAAATTATCCATTACTATTACAATAATAACAAATTATTACAAAAACCCAAAACACAAGGAGGCCTTGAAGCTCTGATTGATTTGATCTGACTGATCTTCTCGCTAATCAGTTACAGTATATTATCAAATGGATAAAAGCCCAATGAATTTGATCAGCCTTGGTGCGACATAGAACAAACTCTAAGCAGTGAAATCAAAATTTCTGACTTACCGTTTATCAGTACAGCACTAAAAAAACACCCATGTTATACAAATCCCATAATAGCAGCTACTTTGACAGCTTGGTGGAAACTACATACAATCACTAAATCCACATTATCTCCCACAAAATACACACCCATATCTGGCATAACCCTGACTTCCCATCCATAAAAAAGTCCCCAACTCTCACAGATGGATAGAAAAAGGTGTAACACATCTCAAGCATATCTTACAGAACAATACATTTGCTTCACTCTCACATCTAACTCAGACACACAGCATTAGAAGTAACCAATACCTCAAATACCTACAGCTCAAATCAATTATATCCCTAAAAAACAAGCAAAAAACACAAACATATGACCCCCCCCTTAATCTCAGAATTTATTAACATATCATCTACAAATAAAATCTTAGCTAAAATCTATAGATTAATATCTGAATCAGACCCGACAATAACCATACCATCTGAGAAATGGGAAGAAGATCTCTCAATTAACTCTGACTTAAGAATATACATTATCTCACAAAAGTGAGTACACCGCTCACATTTCTGCAAATATTTTATTATATCTTTTCATGGGACGACACTATAGAAATGAAACTTGGATATAACTTAGAGTAGTCAGTGTACAGCTTGTATAGCAGTGTAGATTCACTGTCTCTTCAAAATGCCCAAATGTGTTTCTCCTCCTTGGTGTCATGTGTCAGGGTCCCAGGTGTGAATGGGGAGCAGGGCTGTTAAATATTCTCTAATACTGGCCACTGGATATTCAACATGGCACCTCATGGCATAGAACTCTCTGAGGATGTGAGAAATAGAATTGTTGCTCTCCACAAAGATGACCTAAGCTATAAGAGGATTGCTAAAACCCTGAAACTGAGCTACAGCACAGTGGCCAAGGTCATACAGTGGTTTTCCAGGACAGGTTCCACTCGGAACAGGCCTCGCCAGGGTCGACCAAAGAAGTTGAATCCACGTGTTCAGCGTCATATCCAGAGGTTCGCTTAAAAAATTGACACATGAGTGCTGCCAGCATCGCTGCAGAGGTTGAAGAAGTGGGAGGTCAGTCTGTCAGTGCTCAGACCATACGCCGCACACTGCATCAACTCGGTCTGCATGGTCGTCATCCCAGAAGGAACCTGACACACAAGAAAGACTGCAAACAGTTTGCTGAAGACAAGCAGTCCAAGAACATGGATTACTGGAATGCCCTGTGGTGTGACGAGACCAAGATAAACTTGTTTGGCTCAGATGGTGTCCAGCATGTGTGGCGGCGCCCTGGTGAGGAGTACCAAGACAACTGTATCTTGCCTACAGTCAAGCATGGTGGTGATAGCTGCATGGTCTGGGGCTGCATGAGTGTTGCCGGCACTGGGGAGCTGCAGTTTGTTGAGGTAAACATGAATTCCAAGCAGAGCATGATCCCCTCCCTTCAGAAACTGGGACACATGGCAGTTTTCCAACACGATAACGACCACAAACACAACCTCCAAGATGACAACTGCCTTGCTGAGGAAGCTGAAGGTAAAGGTGACGGACTAAATCCAATTGAGCACCTGTGGGGCATCCTCAAGTGGAAGGTGGAGGAGTTCAAGGTGTCTAACATCCACCAGCTTCGTGATGTCATCATGGACGAGAGGAAGAGGATTCCAGTAGCAACCTGTGCAGCTCTGGTGAACTCCATGCCCAAGAGGGTTAAGGCAGTGCTAGATAATAATGGTGGTCACACAAAATATTGACACTTTGGGCACAATCTGGACATGTTCACTGTGGGGTGTACTCACTTATGTTGCAGCTATTTAGACATTAATGGCTGTGTGTTGAGTTATTTTCAGAAGACAGTAAATCTACACTGCTATACAAGCTGTACACTGACTACTCTATGTTATATCCAAGTTTCATTTCTATAGTGTTGTCCCATGAAAAGATATAATGCAATATTTGCAGAAATGTGAGGGGTGTACTTACTTTTGTGAGATACTGTATTTAACATGACTAACAGCACAAGCCTACACCTAATACAATATAAAGTTATACACAGGGTACACTACACTGCTTAAAAACTATTTAAAATGGGCTTCACATCCACCGAAATTTGCACTCAATGTACCCAAAATACCCTGGACGACTACAGTAATGCCTTATGGTATTGCACCCCTATCACAAATTTTTGGCAACAAATGATCTCACAAGCAACTATAATATTTAAACAGCCGATTCCATTATCCCTCTCTCTCTGCTGATTAGGTGACATATCATCAATAACTTTAACAAAGGAAAATAGTAGATTACTACTAATAATGCTAACCATTGCAAAGAGGACAATATTGACGAATTGGAAATCAAGGTATAACATTAATATCGCTCACTGAAAAAATTTACTAATTGACTATACATTAATAGAACATCTTTAAATCGTGATTCAAAATAAACCCCACGATTTCAACTCAACTTGGTCAACATTCATCAATTTCATACAACAGTAAACCTTAAAATACATTAATACAGTTCATTTTGAGAAAGCAGTAAGAACTCCCACTAGATATACATAAACCACTTAGTCCACTCAAGTAACATATACACAACGGCCAGTGGCGGCTCCTGCCAAGTCTCTCAGGGGGGGGGGCAATTGTTGCAATGATGATGGCCAAGGTGACCCGTTCAATGGGTAAATTTAAGCTTAAATAATTAACATCTTGAGTCATCTGTCAGTTTGCCCTCACAAATAACTTTAAACATGAAGAGAGAGCAGCTTTACCATTAATCATGTAATGAAGTAAAGCTTCACACTAACAATTTCATCAGACAGCATTTTATTTTAGGTGCAGCAGATCCAGAATAAAGATTGGCATCGGGGCTGATGTGCAATGAATAAAGAAGTACAATTAAATAATTGGGGAGATACAATACAAGATATACAATTAGGGAAATACACAATTCACAATTTAAAAATTACATTACTTGTATTGAAGTTTTGCTCGTCTCTCTTTCAAAGCAGCAAAGTGATCAATTACCCTCTCACTGAAGGCAAGATTGTTCATCATTGATATAAACATCGGATATTAACATTATAGTTTACCCAGTAGCGCCACCCGAAGAACGCCATTTTTTTGAACGGCTCTTTAAAAGATCCGTTCTATAATTAAAAGATCCGAGCCATAATTCCCTAGCTAGCTTTAATTATCGTTACACCAGGTTACGTGTGTGTGACGCAGGCACGTAAGTGCGAGCCCCCCCGGAAGTCATTCAAAATGCATTGCAGCACCTGCAGTTCGAAAAAAAGAGCTTTAACATGAGTCTATGAGAGCGATCCGGGGCGATTTTCAGTTCGAGTGGAGTCGCCCCAAAATGGGCGGTACTGTATGGAACACAGCTCGACGCTGATTGGACGACGATATTCCGAGGCAAGACAGACTCCAGAACAGTCACAGCTAGTTTAACACTGGTTGAATGTGATAGAAAAATTGGTGGTGCGTCGCCCGATCGCCCTAATGAACGAACCGCCCCTGACAACGGCACTTCCACCATCATCTCCTCACACACACACACACACACACACACACACACCTAAACAAAAACAGTGTTGCAATCAGGTCTCATACTAATAATCAGTAATTTCCCTTCTCCTGTCTTCCTCATCTTTTTTTCCTAAACTACCTTCATCATCTATTTTCTCTTGTTTTTCTATGTTTCCCTCCCTTGTAATGGCAAGGCTTAATATATGCAAGGCAATGTTTTCTTAATAATAAAGTACCAAAGGTCCCCCAAAGAGGGGGGGTGGTGGTGGGCCAAAAAAAAAAAGATCAGAAGTGATGAGCCGTGACTCCGCCCATTCTCAATTCTAACTGATTAAATCTAGACAATAAAATAGAGCAACACTAAACCAGTATCATATAAACATCAAATCACACAAACTATACAGGTAACCGCCATATTACAGCTACAAAATGTTCATGTTTATAATGACGTGAATGATTTTCTTACCCGTATATTTTTAATAGCTGTTTTCAAATGTGGAGATTTAAATAAGGAAACGTTTCATCACTAAAATGATCTTCTGTCCTGCACTGGTTTCTTCTGTCTTTAGTTAGTTGTACCAACGGGGCTGTGAAGTGCGGCACTAACGAGGTCTGTGGAAAAATAAAGTCAGTTGTTGGCTGCATCTGCGATCCCAGCAAACCCAAACTCAACCCTGATATTTATGGTACGTTAATCATGTGTGCCTTCTACTAGATATGAGAACATGCTGCATGCGTTTCTCTTAAAGCTGCATTTGAACTTGCTGCATAACTGTGTTAAAGTGCTTCTGTCTTTGTACAAGTAACTAACAGTAACGTCCTTATAGATGTACAATCCTTATAACAACAGGACCCAACCCAAAATTCATTTTATGAAATTATAAGAAGGAAGAAAATGTTTGTGTCAGACCTGAGACGATATTTGCTGGTCACTTCTTTATCAGTTTAATTAAGATTCAAAATATTAACAGATTTTTCTTTTTACTTCATTTACACAATATTTCATAACCCTCTTCTCAAAACATGTTATTATAACAGTTTAAACACTGAAATGATAATAATGGAATTTTTATACTTCTGAGAGGAACCAACAGAGGAACTGTATAGAACTTAATTCTGCACCACAGACCTGAACGCTGAACATTTCCTCTTATTTATTTTATTACCAGATGCTATTCAGACGTGTGACAGTGAAAGTGGATTAGTGGATCTGTCACGCTGTCAGCTTTTTGAAGCTGGAATTTTGTATGATGATCTTCACTTGCAAGATGAGAGCTGTAAAGGAACAGTTAATGATAACAGGGTGCTGATCACATTCAACAACAACAACAGAATCTGTGGAGGAACTTTTCAGGTACTGAACATTCTGCACCTTCATATCACTTATAAAATGACTTATAAAATGTGCATGTCTGTATGATAAACTGTACAGTGGACTGTTCTATTTCCATTTACACATTAACATCACTGGGATCAGCAACTAAAATGGACAGAATTAGGACACTTTCATTTACATTTACATTTTGTCAGCTTAAGTGCTTAGTAAAGAGGTGATGAAGATCTCATATGTTCGGACAGACAGAGGAAGTTCATTCCACCATTTGGGTGCTAGAACAGAGAAGAGCCTTGATGCTCGTCTTCCTTTAGTCCTGGATGGAGGCTCAAGTCGATCGAGACTAGTGGCTCAAAGGTTGTGTGGTACAGAGCGGGGTTTGATTAGACCCTGAAGGTAGCTTGGGGCTGCTCCATTTTTGGCTTTGTAGGCGGGCATCAGTGTTTTAAGTGATGTGATGTGGCAACAGTGGGGTGATGTGGCAGCAGTGGGGTGATGATGAGGCAGCAGTGGGGTAATGGTGTGGCAGCAGTGGGGTGATGTGGCAGCAGTGGGGTGATGGTGTGGCAGCAGTGGGGTGATGATAAGGCAGCAGTGGGGTGATGATGAGGCAGCAGTGGAGTGATAAGGCAGCAGTGGCAGTGGGGTGATGATGAGGCAGCAGTGGCAGTGGAGTGATGATAAGGCAGCAGTGGCAGTGGGGTGATGATGAGGCAGCAGTGGGGTAATGGTGTGGCAGCAGTGGGGTGATGATAAGGCAGCAGTGGGGTGATGATGAGGCAGCAGTGGGGTGGTGATGTGGCAGCAGTGGGGTGATGATGTGGCAGCAGTGGGGTGATGATGTGGCAGCAGTGGGGCAGTGTTTAGGTTGGTTAAAAACCAGATGGGCAGCTGCATTTTGTATGAGCTGCAAGGGTTTAATAGTGGACATGGGAGCTCCTGCCAGGAGGGAGTTGCAGTCGTCCAACCGTGAGATTACAAGTGATTGGACCAGAATCTGGGTAGCTTCCCTGGAGAGAAATGGTCGAATCTTCCTGATGTTGTACAGGAGGAACCGGCACCATCTTGTCATGTTGGCTAGATAAGGAGAGAAGGTCAGCTGGTTTTCCAGGACAACACCAAGGCTTCTTACCTTATCAGATGGTCTGATCTGGGAGTCATCAAGAGAGATGAGAAGGTCCTGGGTTGGAGACTGATCTCCGGGAATGAGCAACATCTCCGTCTTGCTGGGATTGAGTTTTAGATGATGAGCTGACATCCATTGTGAGATATCTCGCAGACATGCTGAGATGCGAGCTGAGACTTGTGTGTCTGAAGGAGGAAATGACAGAACGAGCTGAGTGTCATCTGCATAGGAGTGGTAGGAGAAGCCATGGGAGGCTATGACCTGACCCAGAGAGCGGGTGTAGATAGAGAAAAGAAGTGGGCCAAGTACAGAGCCCTGAGGAACACCGGTTGAGAGAGTGCCATGCTGAACCTGTTACTCCAAGGTTGGAGAGAGTGGACAAGAGAATGCTGTGATTCACTGTGTTGAAGGCTGCAGAGAGGTCAAGAAGAATGAGGACCGATGACAGTTTGGCTGCTTTGGCTGCATGAAGCTTCTCAGTAACAGCTACAAGTGCTGTTTCCGTAGAATGTGCCTTGAAGCCAGACTGGTACGGATCGTGGAGGTCATTCTGAGTAAGAAAGGCAGATAGTTGGTTATAGACAGAACACTCAAGAATTTTGGATAGAAAAGAGAGGAGTGAGACAGGTCTGTAGTTGTTAATGTCTGTAGTGTCTAGTGTAGGTTTCTTAAGAAGGGGAATGACCTGAGCCTTCTTAAAAGCAGTAGGGACGACACCTGATGTCAGGGAGTTGTTGATGATGGGTGTGATGAAGGGGATTAGGTTCTGTGAGATGTCTTTGAGGATGGTGGATGGTATAGGGTCGAGTGTGCATGTAGTGAGATTGCTGGATGAGAGGAGCTGTGTAACCTCATCCGTGGTGAGTGGGGTGAAGCTGGTGAGTGTGTTGGTGGGTTGAGGGTCAGTTGAAAGTGGGTCAGTCGGAGAGAAGGATTGATTGATTTTGTCAGTAGCAGTGAGAGAGGCAGATGGGGGAGGAGGAGGAGGGTTCAGAAGTGAAGAAAAGATAGCATGAAGCTTACGTGGGTCAGCAGCAGATTGTTCAAGCTTGGCTTTGTAGAAAGATGTTTTTGCAGCAGTCATGTCGGATGAGAACCTGGACAGCAGATCGTGGTAGGAGCGGAGATCAACACCAAGTCAGAAGAACACAATGTCTATTACAAATGAAAAAATTATAAATAATGTGGTTTTTCATAGTCAACAAAGACGTCAACCAGACTGTTATTATGATCGATTCAACATTACAGTCATCTAGGTTTATGGCCCAACAACAGATGATGGTAGGGAGCCGTTCAATGCCAATAACTCACCAAAACAAGTGCCAAAATTTCAAAATAAACGTTCTCTACACAAATAGGTTCAAATACAAAACACAATATAAAAACTTAAATAAAAATAAGGATTATTTACCACAGCAATATATGATGAGTTAAGCAAGGATTTTTTGTGAAATATGAGCAACAAAAATCTCTTTTTTTACATCTGCTACAAATATACCTTCCTGAATGTGAGTGGAAGTCTAATTGACTACGCCAAAAAAATGAAATTAAATGGATCAATTATCAAGCAGGGTCCAGCAGTAAGAAAATACGACACAGACGACACAGAACATGAATGAAGAAACTGGAAAAGATATTCAAAACTAAAATGATTTTTCGAACTATGACTGATGCCTTTGAACATTGGTACATGCAAAGACTTAAAAGTTGTTGACCAAGAAGCAAAATAATAGTTGTCTGAAATATGGTCAGAAGTAAGATGGCCTGAGGAGTCCAAATGTAAAAATATTAAGAGAAAAGCTTCAAAATTGTTTCAAAATCTTAATTGTAAAAACAAATTAATTTTGTGCTCATTTTTGTGTTAATAAGTGGACAGATTTTCTACAGAACTGAATGTAATAATTGTTGTTCTGTCTGTGTCTCAGAGTAACGCCACACACCTGATCTATAACAATTTGGTGAGTAGTGTTTCAGGAACTATCACTCATAACACCACCGTTCATATGTCCATCTCCTGCGCCTACCCACTCATCCAGAAGATCTCCATGCCCAAGTCGTTCCAGGTTACAGGAGGGTACGGATGTTTACTAAACACATCTCACATCTCTGGGATTTAATGATTTATTCTCATTAGTCGGTGCCACCCTGTTATATGTTCTCTGATTGTTTTTAAATCTTTTTGTCCACAGACTAATCAGCAAGGAATTACCTTCAGCTGAGGGAACGTACCAGGTCTTAATGCAGGCGTATCCTGATAATTCTTACACCTCTCCACTTAATGGTTCGGTGACACTCAACATGAACCAAAAGATCTTCATGGATGTAACAGTGGTGGGATTCGACAGTACAAAGATCTCCACCGTGCTGGACAGTTGCTGGGCCACGCACATTGATAACATCAATGACACCATCCGCTGGAACCTCATCACTAATGAGTAAGATCAGAGCTTACGAGTATCAGAAAAAAACAGGTTTAACCCTCCTGTTATGTTCGTTTCCTAGGAACAGCAATGATGTTCCCGGGTCATGTTTATTTCTCCAAAAGTTTCAGAAACCAAAAAATCCCCATAATCATTGTTTATATCTCATTATTAACTCCATTACTAACTATTTCAATCAATATTTAGTGCAATTTTGTTTTTTAGCTCTCACAGATCATGGGTCAATAAGGACAATTCATTTGTTTTTAATAAAAAATGCATTAGAAATTAATGTTAAAACTTTTTAAATGAAAATTTGAACGACCTACATATTAAATATAATAGTTTAACATGTCATTGATATATATTTAATATTATTTTACATTTGGGATTTTTTTCTTTTTATGGAGTGATTATAAATTAACACGAGACATCTCCTGTTCAGGGTCAAATGGATCCACTTAAAACCAATACAAATGAGTCATGAGGATTTATATTAAAAATAAACTTATATTTCTGTTTTTAAACCAGAACTGAACAAAATAACAAAACAACAAGATTACCAATATGAACATGGTGTACAGTAAACACTGTGCAATGTTTAGAACTAGAAATACATTCTAACAAAAACTAGGTGGAACTAAACTAGGTGCATGTATGTGCATCTACACAGCGCATGAGTGATATGTCATGACAATGTGCTTTGTGCAAATTAATTTTGCACATTTTACACTGGACATACTCGTCTTCATATCGTCAGATGACATCCAAAAACTCCTGGGCTGACAGACGTTCACTTCGGATGCTCATTTTGTAAAGCTCTGACAGAGAGTTTATGTAGCTGCAGTGTTTAATTCTGATCTGACTCCCTTGCAGAGAATTTTTATACACTATATTGCCAAAAGTATTCACTCACCCATCTAAATAAATGAATTCAGGTGTTCCAATCACTTCCATGGCCACAGGTGTATAAAACCGAGCACCTCGGGATGCAGACTGCTTCTACACACATTAGTGAAAGAACGGGTCGCTCTCAGGAGCTCAGTGAATTCCAGCGTGGTACCGTGATGCCACCTGTGCAACAAGTCCAGTGGTGAAATTTCCTCACTACTAAATATTCCACAGTCGACTGTCAGTGCTATTATAACAAAGTGGAAGCGATTGGGAACGACAGCAACTCAGCCACCAAGTGGTACCATGTAAAATGACAGGGCGGGGCAGCGGATGCTGAGGAACATAGTGCACAGAGGTCACCAACTTTCTGCAGAGTCGATCAGAACTCCAGACTTCATGTGACCGTCAGATCAGCTCAGGAACAGTGTGTAGAGCTTCATGGAACAGATTTCCATGGCCGAGCAGCTGCATCCAAGCCTCACATTTACATTTTCTGCATTTAGCAGACACTTTTATCCAAAGCGACTTACAGTTATAACTGAATACAATTTTGAGCAATTGAGGGTTAAGGGCCTTGCTCAGGGACCCAACAGTGGCAACTTGGCGGTGGTGGGGTTTGAACCAGCAACCTTTTGATTACTAGTCCAGTACCTTAACCACTGAGCTATCACTGCCCTCACATCACCAAGTGCAATGCAAACATCGGATGCAGTGATGTAAAGCATGCCACCACTGGACTCTAGAGCAGTGGAGATGTGTTCTCTGGAGTGACGAATCATGTTTCTCCGTCTGGCGATCCGATGGACGGGTCTGGATTTGGTGGTTGCCAGGAGAACGGTGCTTGTCTGACTGCATTGTGCCGAGTGTAAAGTTTGGTGGAGGGGGCAAAATAAAGGCAGTGAATACAATGTTTTGCCCCTCCCCTACTGAGTGCCCACTCGATGTGAGTGGAGTTTACACACAAGAAGAGTCCTAACAAAACCTGCATTCTCACTTTACCAAAGAGATCAAGAGAATAAAGAGGGTGTGTGTGTGTGTTTGTGTGTGTGTACGCGCAGGGTGTGTGTGTGTGTGTGTACGCGCAGGGTGTGTGTGTGTGTGTGTGTACGCGCAGGGTGTGTGTGTCACAGTTGCAAAGGAAAAAATAGTAATTGACACTTCTGACTTCTGTAAATATGTGAAATAAACCATTTTTATTTTACAAGTTGATTTCACTTTCATTTTTTGACAAATGCAAAAACTGAATAAATTGGGGAGTGTCAATATTCAAAGCTCTGTATCTACATCAGGGTAGCACTGATCACCCCTGGTCAGTTTTTGGCTGCACCCCTGGGTGTACTGTTCTCTCTCGCTCTCTTAACTTCTTCTGTTTCCTGCTAGATGTCCCGACCCGATGGAGAGTTCTGTGAACATACTGCAGAATGGCGTCTCCACATCCAGCCATTTCTCCTTTAACATGTTCACCTTCAGCGGTTTCTCAGACAGCATCCACCTACACTGTCAGGTTCACCTGTGCCTGTTGCAGGGGAACACCTGTACCCCGGTGAGTACACCTCTTCTCCTTATCATTCACTGATCAGTTCTGCAGCAGAGCAGCTGGGATGAAGTGATAGATCAGGGGGAGTGAGAACCAGCATCGTACCATATAGTGATTCCAGTCCTAGTTTTAGACCCTTTGTTTTGATTAAATAAGTAAAAGAATAAATGAATGATTGACAGTAGGAGGGATATTTAGGGTTATCAGGCATAAATAAATGATGAATATAAAGAATAATGTTTAGGGTCTTCATGAGTAATGGAGTAAATGTAAAGGATCATTTATACAGTGAACCTGTTACGGGGAGTGGGTGAGGTGGTGGACCCAAGCGCAGAATGTCTTTTAATGTGTGTGGTTATTTCAACAAAATACAGAGTAATCAATATAAGTTTATGGTTGGATACGTGTTAAAAAGTACAATAAATATATAATTTGATTTTAGAACACTCGTTGTGTGTTTTGGCTTTTGTCGGATTCGAACCTCCGACTTCTAGCGCTGTGCTTTCTCAACGCGCCACTGAGTGGGACACGGAGGAGCCGGATAAACCGCTATAAAAGGCGGTGAGAAAATAAAGGCGCGAAACGACAAACAAAGGAGACGCCGGTATCGCGTACTCAAACAAAGGAGACGCCGGTATCGCGTACTCAAACAAAGGAGACGCCGGTATCGCGTACTCAAACAAAGGAAAGTTTTTTCAAAACTTAAACACAACAAAAGTACTCAAACTCTTCCCCACGCTCCCGTGAAGAAACGTCTTTTTTCTCTTTCGAAAAATATATTGTGCTTGTGAAACATGAAACAAACGTAACGAAAGTGGAGGACTGAGCTTCACTCTTGTGCAGCTCAATAACCTCCCTTTACTTTTCCATTAATCTCCTTTCTGTGCTTTTCTTTTCCTTTCTTTTCTTTTGCCTCTCTGTTCTTTCCCTTTCTCCTCTTTTCCTTTCTTTTTCTTTGTTTTTGTTTTCTTTCTTTTCTACTTTTCTCTCTTCTATTCTTTTCTGTTTTACAAATACCCTTTTTACCGGTAGCACTGATTTAACGGTGCGACGCCGGCTGCTGTTTGACGCCGGGTTTAAATGCAGTGCCGCACAGCTGAGCCTAGTTGGCACTGATTGTCGTTGGGGATTCTGGGGGTTGGAGTTCTGAAGCTCCACTCCACCAGTTCTTTCCCTGCGCCGCCCAGGCCCCCTGCTGGCGGCTGACTGTACTGGCGGAACCGTTATAGAACCCTGATTTAAATCTCACTTCACCTCCTAACCAAACTCTTCTGTTTTTTATTCTCTCAGTCATGTGGAAAAAAAAGGAGGCGGCGTCGAGTTAAGAACTTCCATGACACTGCTGCCATCACCATGAGCTTCTGATCGACTCCTGAGAAAAGTGGATCTGCTGTCATTGGGTTTATAACCAGGTTTCCATCCAAACATTTCACCAGTGTAATGCGCATTTACAAAATATTGGCAGAAAAAAAGCGAATAATGTCACGTTTCCATCAACTACAGTTAAGCGAAAAAACCTTCACATGACGTGTCAACGTGCTGCAGAGAAACGAGCAAGATGGAGAGATTTAATTCGTTTTTGCTTTTCATTGGACGACACTATAGAAATAAAACTTGGATATAACTTAGAGTAGTCAGTGTACAACTTGTATAGCAGTATAGATTTACTGTCTTCTGAAAATAACTCAACACACAGCCATTAATGTCTAAATAGCTGCAACATAAGTGAGTACACCCCACAGTGAACATGTCCAGATTGTGCCCAAAGTGTCAATATTTTGTGTGACCACCATTATTATCTAGCACTGCCTTAACCATCTTGGGCATGGAATTCACCAGAGCTGCACAGGTTGCTACTGGAATCCTCTTCTACTCCTCCATGATGACATCACGGAGCTGGTGCATGTTGGACACCTTGAACTCCTCCACCTTCCACTTGAGGATGCCCCACAGGTGCTCAATTGGGTTTAGTCCGTCACCTTTACCTTCAGCTTCCTCAGCAAGGCAGTTGTCATCTTGTGTTTGTGGTCGTTATCGTGCCCAGCGGCCCAGTTTCTGAGGGGAGGGGATCATGCTCTGCTTCAGAATGTCACAGTACATGTTGGAATTCATGTTTCCCTCAACAAACTGCAGCTCCCCAGTGCTGGCAGCACTCATGCAGCCCCCAGACCATGCAGCTACCACCACCATGCTTTACTGTAGGCAAGAGACAATTGTCTTGGTACTCCTCACCAGGGCGCCACCACACATGCTGGACACCATCTGAGCCAAACGAGTTTATCTTGGTCTCGTCAGACCACAGGGCATTCCAGTAATCCATGTTCTTGGACGGCTTGTCTTCAACAAACTGTTTGCAGTCTTTCTTGTGTGTCAGGTTCCTTCTGGGATGACGACCATGCAGACCGAGTTGATGCAGTGTGCGGCGTATGGTCTGAGCACTGACAGGCTGACCTCCCACCTCTTCAACCTCTGCAGCAATGCTGGCAGCACTCATGTGTCAATTTTTTAAGCGAACCTCTGGATATGACGCTGAACATGTGGACTCAACTTCTTTGGTCGACCCTGGCGAAGCCTGTTCCGAGTGGAACCTGTCCTGGAAAACCGCTGTATGACCTTGGCCACCGTGCTGTAGCTCAGTTTCAGGGTGTTAGCAATCCTCTTATAGCCCAGGCCATCTTTGTGGAGAGCAACAATTCTATTTCTCAACGACACATTTGGGCACAATTTGGACATGTTCACTGTGGGGTGTACTCACTTATGTTGCAGCTATTTAGACATTAATGGCTGTGTGTTGAGTTATTTTCAGAAGACAGTAAATCTACACTGATATACAAGCTGTACACTGACTACTCTAAGTTATATCCAAGTCTATAGTGTTGTCTCATGAAAAGATATAATACAATATTTGCAGAAATGTGAGGGGTGTGAGTATATATATATATATAGCAAAATCATGTGACTTAGAGCTTGAAACATCATCGTTTATTCGCAAAACCCGTTTCCATTCCCTTTTTTTCGCATTTCTGCGATGCAATATTCTAACTTTTCAAGCGTGAAAACTTTTTTTGCTGTATTTTTTTTGCATTTTTAGCTTTTCCATCCAGGTTTTTTAATGCGCATTTTAAAAATTTGCAAAAAGTTGGTGGATGGAAAACCCTCTACTGTTTCAGTTTTCTGGGTTTCTGTTTTAAATTAAACATTTTAAATAAATATAATCTACAAATGATCCTAACAGTGGAAGAGGACTGTGGGATAATGGAACAATAATGAGAATTGTAATGGTGACATTTTTCTTTGATATAAATATGATTACTGTCATTGTACCTTTCTGATCTTCCTTCTGATTCATTATTACTGAAATAAAATCTTTCTTAAGCATTATACACTGTTCTGTTCACTTTTTACAACCTGAAGATAATATACACACACTTTTTTATTTATTTAATAAAATTTAGTACCTGCTTCATCCTGGTCAGGATTATTCAGCCTGGACAAGGTAGCACTCCATCTGTAATGTGTCCATTAAGCTGCATCAGCTCTTATACATCACACCTGTTTTCAGGCTTATATAAGAGAAGCTCCTACACCAGCATGATGCTGAGTAGTTTAACTAAAAACAGCCAGTAAATGTAGATGGTCAGTGTGTGTATAATTCCCTTTTGAGAGAAAACTCTCCATTCAGGCTTCTATTAGGGGCATTCCAGTAAAGCAGTGGCACGCTGAACAAAACGCCCCACCTTAAAAAAAAACAGCCTAGTTTAGTGTGTTCTCCCCTGAAGTCCTGCAAAAGTTAACAAAAAATGACGTTGAATCAAACAAACAGCACAGAGAGCAAAACACAAATCCTCCTTACATATAATCCCATCATCACACAAAATAGAACTGAACTGACAGATTAAGATCGTATTTACCTTATATTTCATCATTCAACATAAGAACAGCCATAACTACCATGTTAGACTTCACTATACTCTAATCAAGAACATGCCCAAACTGAAATAAAAACAACCCCTAAAACTCAAATTGACAGAAAATTCAAGAAAATAAACAAATTAGGAGGACAATGCTGTCAGTACTGCCTAAACCCAACAATACGCACTAGCTACCAAGTCCAGTCTCAGTAATCAATCCAGTAATTAAAATAATCAGTAAATCACTGGCCTTAAGTCAAAAAAATTGGTTTTTTTAAGGAATCTTTCCTTCAGTGTATAAAGGCTCTTTATCACTCACACAGAGCCAGTGTCATCACTAACAAAATACCGCTCAGAGGAAGCAAGCCAAGATGTCCACTCTCTCTCTCTCTCGCTCTCTCTCTCTCTCTCTCTCTTCATTATTTATAGAACCATTAGCTGTAGCAATACAACAAAATAATAATATTACTGACATCATATCAGCTGCATCCCTCCATTTATCCTCTTTCATTCATCACAAACCCACTGGCATTGCACACACACACAGTAACCTATTTAAGAAAACGTATTTACACCCCAGCAAATACATACTTGCACACATATAATATCTCATATTTCACCAAAAATATTCACACCCCCACACACTGAACCTATGCTAAGCTGATAAAAATAACATTCGTCTGTCACTGTCTTATTCACTCCTATTTATTTTTGAAAGGCTCTAATCTACAAACAGACATAAACAATGACCTGCCCTCCTCCATTTCTCCTTATAGTCATCTCTCCATCCACCCATTCACTCCTCTTTTCACACTAGCAACCACCTGAAATATTTTAGTAGCCACACAAACACCTGTCTGAGCAAAAGTATTTATTCACACCCCCACCAAGTATGTACTTGCACACAAACACACCTGCCTGTCAAAGCAAAAGTACTCAAACCCCCCCCCCCCCCAAACACACACACAATTCACTTCTAACCCCCCATCCCCCCACCCCCCCATGCAGGGACACACACACGGAAACACAAAACACATACCCTAGAAACCAGCTAGAATACCGGCAACCACCCAAAATACATTACCAACTACACAACCACCTGAGCAAAAGTATTCACGCCCCTTTAAAACACTCCCTGTGCTTTATCTAGAGTTCCTCACTGCACAGGGGCAAGGCTTGGTAAGCATGCCTTGGATGTAGCCCTGGGCTTTATTATTCTCTCTTTGTTCTTGATTATCTCACTATCTTCTTGCCTCTCCCACTCTCACAATTACTGGCTTTTTGCTCTTCTGGTTTCTGGAATTCCAGTTGATGAGGTGTGGTGGCTTTTTTCTGAGCTATAATTGTCGAGGCACCCATCCCATTTTTTTCTTTTTCTTTCTTTTTTTTTGCTGCTACTTGTTTGCTGGGTTTCCCTGTCTGGCTCTTTTGTTAGTATTTTGGTTGTGGTTTGCTGGTGGATTGAGCTGGATGAGATGCACCCACCTGGTCTTTCTGTTGTGTCCCCCAATGATTGGTTAAGTGTCCTGCTGTTGGGCTCATTATATTTACATCATAGGTTTGGTGCTACTCCTGTTGGGGGGGTCAGCAAAAATGCATAAATGTTAGAGGTAAATAGAAGCTGCTGTAATAATAAATATGAAGTATAAACACAATCATTAAATTCAAAGTATTTGCTGCATTCTTTCTCTGTCTGGTATTTTCTCTGTCAGTTCAGGTAGATCAACATTGTTCTGCTTTTACTGCAGGAATAATTAGACAATTATGTTCTTCCTTTCTAAAGCTTGTATCTCCTGCAGCAAGCTATCTGAAAATTAACATCTACTGTTTTACTGGTTTACTCAGGAATTTGCTCATTAGACTAATTTGATCAGAAATTAATTAGTAGCAGATCTGTAATCACAGCAGTTTTATGTTAGAATTATTACACAAATCTGTGCTGATAATAAAAACTCACTTTTCTAAAATTATTTATGAATCAGGTTTATGAAATCAGTTCTATTTTTCATGATTCCAGCAGCATTCCTGAAATAGTTTTTTTTTTTATAAATAAACATAATTGTTGATGATTCTATAAATGGAAGAAGTTTGTACACCTTTACCTTCTAAACCTGCTCCTGTATTTATTTATTAAAATTGTAGTGATGATAATTATGGATTATTGAGGTTTTTAAAGAACATTTTGATGTTTTAATGAAACTTCCTGAAAGCTTTTCATCAAATAACTATAAATAACAATCACAATAATCACATAATCAGTGATGTGGTGATGAGGGGACACACAGTTACACCTTTAATCACATTTCAAATACAAACATCACCAACCAAATCAACACATCATAAACCATCACACTTCAGTCTTAGATACAATCCATAAACCACTAAAACAGGCCATGAACTAGAAGCTTCTGGAACATAACATTGTCCACAGTTAATCTTTATAATACCAGTGACTTGAAGCTTCTTTTTAGCATGTCTTAATAGCTCTTGGATTACATTTGATTTGTAGTTAAGGTGCCACATTTGTTTCTTTTCTTTGAATGAGTTGACTTCAGTAACAACCAGAAACGTGATAACACACCTGAGCTGACATCCGAATCTGCACGTTTAAAATGTAATCAGGTAACGGAATACGGCTGAAATGGGAGAACAGTTTGGAAAATTGGAAAAATAGTGGGTGCACAAAAAGGACAAAAAAAGCTGAATTGATAGCATTTAAAATTTTGAATTAAAAATTCTTTCTTTTGTATAAAAATCTGTAAATAATACATACTATTATTTAAATACAACTGAAATACAATCAGATGGAATTGTATCCATTGTTGTGTTTTTTATCCATCTGTAATTGCTGCTACACCCCTGTGTGCTTAATCTCATATTTAGATCAGTAATTTACTGAGTGTGTAATTACAGGAGCAGTAAAACTCGACCGGTTCTTCCTGTTACAAATATGTAAATCCTACTGTGAGGGTGTAAATCCTACTTCCTATATATACCTCCTACAGAGCTGCTGTACTGATCAGTCTAGCTGTACAGCACCAGTACGAGTTCCAGCACCAGAATCAGCACCAGCACCATTACAAGTTCCAGTACCAGCACAATTCACTTCTTTATTATTAATGTATTTATTATTTTCTCTCCTTACAGAACAATATCACAAACAGTGAGCTCTCTCTCTAACATCACTTCATTCCATCTTTATGCTTCTGTATTCACACCTGATATAATTTAGGTTCTATTTCATTTTAAAAAATACAATAAGAAAAACTCTTATTACAATAAAAAATAAGACACACTGAAGCAGAATATTATTAATAATATGAAAAAATGTTTTTTTATGTTTTGTTTATGTTGTAATGTTTTTATATACATTTCTCTGGTTATAAAATGCTAAGAGCAAATGAAAAGTGTCATTTTTTAACTACACAACTTTATTAAGTCATGTTTGTTTAATATTTTATATAATTTTTTAAAATTGTAAAATTGTTTTAGTTTTTTTTAAGAAAATCTTTAATATTTTTACTTTGCTGAACAGAACTGATAGTTTTTATGTACACATTTAATGTGATGTTTATTTTTCCTATTTTATCTATAAAAATCTGTTTCAGAAATGATGAACAATGATTTTGAATCATAGCAAAGTGAAAAAGCACAACTATGTAAAACTATCAGTGTAAAAACATTTTGGTTGGTTTCCCAGACAGGGATTAAGGCTAGTCCAGGACTGCTTTTTGGTTTAAATGGAGAATCTCCATTCAAAATGCTGTAAAGTCTAGGACTAGGCTTAATCCCTGTCTGTGAAAACAACCCTTCAATTTTTATAAAGTAAAAACTGAATATAAAGATTAGAGGAATAATACGACATTTATCTCAAAAAGTCTTCAAAAACCAGAATAAATAAATAAATAACATAACAAAATAATTATAATCACTATAAACCTCTAATATTTCCTCTTTTTTGTCTTTTCATTTCCTAACCCTAACCTTAGCTTAATTAGCCTGACTGTGTTTGGTTGGTGTTTGTTACTAAAACATTAAAAACATGAAAAATAGAACCAACGATAAAACAACAACGAGGAGAAACAATAAAAGGCTTACTGTAATATTTGTGACGGGGATGTAGGGAAATATTTGGGGTGCAGAAGTGTTGGGTCTGGTAAACTCATTAGTTCAGTTAAATCCACTCACCTGCTGTATTTACTTTAATTACAGCAGCTGCTTTTATGATGGTCAGGCAGAGCCAAGCAGCCATTACTATGAATACCTGGCTGTTGTGGAGTGCCATCAATTTGGTCTTGGTTGTTTGTGTTTAGACATGTGTGTGTATGTGTGTGTGTGCATATGTGTGTGTGTGTGTGTACATATGTGTGTATGTGTGTGTATTTGTGTAGGTATGTGTATATGTGTGTATGTGTGTGTGTGCATATGTGTGTATGTACACTGCCCGGACAAAAAAAGGGTCACACACGCTAATATTTGGTTGGACCGCCTTTAGCTTTGATTACGGCACGCATTTGCTGTGGCATCGTTTCCACAAGCTTCTGCAACGTCACAACATTTATTTCTGTCCAGAGCTGCATGAATTTTCCCCCCAAGATCTTGTATTGATGATGGGAGATTTGGACCACTGCACAAAGTCTTCTCCAGCACATCCCAAAGATTCTCAATGGGGTTCAGGTCTGGACTCTGTGGTGGCCAATCCATGTGTGAAAATGATGTCTCATGCTCCCTGAAGCACTCTTTCACAATCTGAGCCCGATGAATTCTGGTATTGTCATCTTGGAATATACCCGTGCCATCAGAGAAGAAAAAAACCATTGATGGAATAACCTGGTGGTTCAGTATGTTCAGGTAGTCAGCTGACCTCTATCTTTGGGAACATAACATTGCTGAACCTAGACCCTGACCGACTGCAGCGACCACAGATCATAGCACCGCCCCCACAGGCTTGTACGGTAGGCACTAGGCATGATGGGTGCATCACTTCAGCCACTTTAGTATGTACTGAATTGGAGGCAGTGAGCACTGCTTGACCGCTAAAGCAGTAAGCTCTTTCGGTATGCATGTGTGCAGTATGCACGCAACCTAAGAGTCAAGTCAAGTCAAGTCAACTTTATTTATATAGCGCTTTTTACAATAGACATTGTCTCAAAGCAACTTTACAAAATCCAGGACCAACAGATACAAAAAACCCCTGTTGAGCAAGCCGAGGGCAACTGTGGCAAGGAAAAACTCCCTGAAAATTACAGGAAGAAACCTTGAGAGGAACCAGACTCAGCAGGGCCCATCCTTCTTGGGTGGCCAGGAGGATACTTTAAATAAATACACGATTTACACAGAGCATACGAACACAGAATTAAATGATCTAAAAGTTAATTAACTGGTAATAAATAGATAAATAATAACAGAGTTGTTCTTCGGTGTAGTCTTCAATAATGTCTGTAGTGATTTCTTGTCATTCTTGGTGCAATTACTCCAGACCAGTCACATCCGGCAGGAGCAGCATAGTTGTCACGGCAGTCTCGACTTTAATCCTTAACCTCGGCGGGTGAACAGGTTTCCATCAGAACGCCTTTGGAGTAAAACAACAAAGAATGTAGTTAATAATGTACAATGCTAGTTGAGTAAAACAGTTTTACAGAGAGTTTTAGACTCTGGCAGCCCTAATTATTACAGCATAACTAAAAGGGAGAGCGAGCAGGTAACAAGGTCATGAAGGCTTTCACAGGACATCAGCGCCCACCTCTCCTACCCAAACCTGAGTGATCGGACAGGAGAGGCAGAACGACAGCAACCCAACATCCCTGATCACCACAAGTTTCTATGACCAAGAACCCCCAAGCTCTGCGCCTTTGTCTATACTAATCAAAAGCCTGAGAAAATAAATATGTTTTCAGTCTAGACTTAAACATTGAGACTGTGTCCGAATCCCGAATAGAGGCAGGAAGATTATTCCAGAGTTGTGGAGCTTTGTAAGAAAATGCTCTTCCACCAGCTGTGGTCTTTTTAATTTTAGGAACTATAAGTAACCCTGCATCTTGTGAACGAAGTGGACGCGCTGGATTGTAGTGATTAATAAGTTCACTCAGATACTGTGGAGCCAGACCATGTAGCGCTTTATAGGTTAGTAAAAGTATTTTGTAATCAATGCGGAATTTAACTGGCAGCCAGTGTAGAGATGATAGAACAGGACTGATATGATCAAATTTTTTTGTTCTAGTTAGCACTCGAGCTGCTGCATTTTGAACTAACTGGAGTTTGTTTATGGATCTACCAGAGCATCCAGTTAGAAGAGCATTACAATAATCTAACCGAGAAGTTATAAACGCATGGATCAGTTTTTCAGCGTCATTAACAGATAGTATATTTCTTATTTTAGAGATATTACGCAAATGATAGAAAGCAACTCTAGTGTGTGTCAAAGGAAAGATCTGAATCTATTGTGACACCCAAGTTTTTTACATCTGGGCTGGGAGTAACAGAGAAAGTGTTTAGGTTTAGCACCAGGTTAGACAACTTGTCTCTTGCAGCTTTAGAGCCAACAAGTAAAACCTCAGTTTTATCTGAATTAAGTAAAAGAAAATTACACGACATCCAGTTTTTTATGTCGTTTACACAATCTTCTATCTTACTGATTGTGTCAGTACAATTTGGTTTGGCTGATATATACAGCTGTGTGTAATCTGCATAGCAGTGAAATTTTATGCCATGTTTATGAATAATTTCACCTAGTGGAAGCATATAGAGTGTAAATAATAGCGGTCCAAGTACCGACCCCTGTGGAACACCACACTTTACTTTTGTAGTTTCCGAGCATTTATTATTTACATAAACAAATTGCGAGCGGTCAGTCAGATATGATTGAAACCAACCAATGAATACAATTTTCATTCAAATAAGAGCATAACTGTTTGGAAACGACTTTTTCTAATATTTTAGAGACAAAAGGAAGGTTTGAAATTGGCCTATAATTAGCTAGTACATGTGGATCAAGATTAGGTTTTTTAATCAGGGGTTTAATAACGGCACTTTTAAACAATTTAGGTACGTACTGTGAATGGAAATTTTATATTTTATTAGTTATTTGCATCAAACTTATACGTTTCTGCTTTCTTAGTTCAATTAGCAGAGGTAGAAGAGACTTTTGGAAGGTTACTTAGGGGCAGAGATATGTTGACCTTGGCATGGGCTTCTTGCTTCCATGGGAATGCATGGGTGTCGGGACTCTGTGTGCGGGGGTGCACGCAGGGTTTTGATACAGGTGCGTTCTTGTGGAAATACGCCATGTTTCTAACAAACTGATTATTCTTGTAGGATGATAAGCAAGTTTGATGTGGAAAGTTGACCTTGAGTTGGGTCGCTGAGAAGAGTTAGCCTGAAGGGGCAGTAAAGTGGGGTATAAATACTGCGATACTACAGACGGCATACGCCTCTCTCCTCTGTAAAGCTGTGTGAGCGTTTGCATTGAGATTGGTCCTCAGCTGAGTAATAAATTGATTATTTGCTTTTATCATTGTCGTGGAAGAAAAAATTAAGTTGTTTGTCACTGAAACTCGAACCTTGAATAAGTTTGTTTATACTGTTTAAGCTACTGAATATGTGAAATGAACACGATGTACTAGAACAGAATATTCCACTTCTGTTTGATAGCAAGTTAACAGTTTAACAACATCATTGCTCTTATCTATATGGGTTGAACCTCTATCTATAAAAAGCATTACAAAGAATGAAAATTTGTCCTTCAGCCTGCATACGCTTTGCTGACTGTTTGGATCCTCTGCAGAGAATAAACTATCATCTTCTTACTAACTTCAGCTCTGACTCTAAGTGTCTTATTATAGTGTAATTTTGGAATTCTGTCACCACAATTTGGCGCTGCGAGCAGGGTTCCACACCGTCGTGGAGGGACATCTCTGGGGACTGAGGGACTGATCACCCCTTCTTCCCACCTGGCCTCACCAGTTTGAGCAAAGGAACAAAGGAGGACTCCCACCTCGGCGTGCTGGAATCCAGAAAAGAATCTATGGTGTGACTTCTGCAAACTCCAAAACGGTGAGCTGATCTTGGTCTGATATTGATAGTTTATTGTAAGTACTAACGTGTGAAGGGTACTTAGGCTAAATTTAGGTCACTCCTAAATTTACTCGGTCGTTCCGAGAAAAACGTTAAAGATGGGTCAAGGAAATTCAAAAGGGGGTAAAGGGAAACCTTTTCCACCTTCCATAGTGCATTGCAGCATTCCACCTTATGGTAAATTAATAGATAATATGAAACAAAAGGAACCAGATAGCTGCGTTCAAATAAATGAATGGGTCAAATTCTGCCATTTTCCCCCGGGGGGGACATTAAATGTGGATGAACTAGTTCAGTTTAAAAAACAATTGCAATTACAACAAGATGCCTATGATAAAGCCATAGAGTACTGTAAAAATAAGAAACTTAAGAAACAGCCTGAAAACTTTCCATGGAAGCCGAGTTGGCACGCCTATGGAAAGTGGAGACAGGAAGCACAAAAAGAGTTAGATAAGAAAGAACAGGCAAGAAAAAACACACACACTAGAAGGAAAACAGTAACCTGTGGTCAGTTTCTGAATTTACAGAAGGATTCCCTTGATGACTTCATTCCGTTTCCTCCTCCACCACCTCCCGTTCACCACGGACCGGGAGGAGCAGAGGACGATGTGGACGAAGAGGAAGGAATGGAGAATGTGCAACGAAAAAGAAGAGCAGGAGGGGAACCTGATTCACCCCAAATGCAGACACGGAAACGCAAAAGGACGGAAAACGAATTGAGAAAGATGAAAGAGAAGGAGAAGCACTTGAATCAGGAACTCGCTAGGCTGGAAAATAAACAGAATAAAGATAGGCTTCCTGAAGAAGCAGCAACGAGAGAGCTGCCGTCGGCACCTTCCTACGACGAAAACAGGCACGACCCTTTCCAGATGCCCAACATTCAGGTCATGGGACCCAGTGGTCCAGATTATGTTTTCAGACCATGGACTATGGATGATATCAGAACTGTGTGTGAAGATCTTCCACCCATTTCTGAGGGAGGACCAAAGTTTGTGGGAAAACTGAGACTGTTTGTTGAGGGTTGGAAGCCATCCATCAATGAACTGGCAAGAGCATGTGCATGCAAACTCAAGCTGGACTGGACAAAAGTCCAAGGATCACTACCTCTTACTACTGATATCTTTTATGATGCCACAGTGGGAGGCAGATTTCAGACTGAGTACACAAATCTGTGCAACAGAATCGAAAAAGGATTTCCAGTTAGACTGGATCTCACAAAACTGTCTCAAACCAGACAGATGGAAGGGGAGCATGTCAACGATTTTCTCCACAGACTTGAGGCTGTGCATGAAGCTCATTGCGGGATTGACAAACCAGAGGATTATCCTGGTATAGTCCTCTCAGCCTGGGAAAGCCACTTGAAGGAACGATTCCTGAGCGGTCTGAGAATTGAGATTCAGAAGAAAGTGAGAGACGACTGTGTAGAAGCAGAAACTGGAAGACTCCAAACAATCTTGGCATTTGTGGTACATGTTGAAAAGAGACTGAACGAAAAGAAACAGAGAAGTAAGGAAGACAGAGAAAGAAAAGAGCATCAGCTTCAATGCGCAGTTTTAGAAGCTGCAAAAGGTGGTTTCGGACGTGGACGAGGTCGAGGTCGAGGAAAGGGAAAACAAAAAGGAAAAGGAAAGTCAGGTCCAGATGGCGAAAAGGATTTCTCAAAGTACAAGTGTTACAACTGCAACCAACTTGGGCACATTGCTAGAAACTGCCCTAAAAAGGACAATGTCCGAGACGAACAATTTGAGGAGGAGGTGGAATGAGGGGTACAGGGAATGAACATCACATCCACCAGACACCAAGAATCCGGTAAGACTGTTCTAAATTATCAAATGATACTGACAAAACCCTCTGCTTTGCCCACACTCGAGTTAAGAATTGCAGATCAGATTGTCCCATTTCTAGTAGACAGTGGTGCTACTATTTCTGTGTTAAAAACGGGAGCTTTACAGTCTGAGCCGCGATTATCAGGAAGAAAAACATTTGTAGTAGGAGCGGGTGGGGTTCCTTTGAGTGAATCTTTCACTGACGAGCTATTGTGTTACCATGCTGATAGTAACACGACTCTACAACATGCCTTCCTGCTATCGCCAACCTGCTATCGCCAACCTGTCCTGTAAATCTCTTGGCTAGGGACCTAATGTGTAAGTTAGGTTTAAAATTGTCTTGTACGACAAAGGGAATTGATATAACCACGCTAAATTTACCCCAAATCCCTTCCAGTTCTACACGCGTCTGGATGGGATGGTGTTTAGAATACTCAAATTTCTGGTTATCCATTCTGTGTGAATTAAAGTCAAATTATGACATTGTTAAGGATGTGAATGATCTGCACTGTACTGTGGGTGTTGAACCTTTTCCTGTTGATATGGAACAAATGTGTTTGTTTCAAAACAGAGATAGTGAGTCAATCTCTGTAAAAACACTGTTCGTGGGTGAACAGTGGGCCGGCTGTACAGTATATCTAGCGCCTGATCAGAATAATTGGTTCAAAGGGGATGTGCCTTACATTTCTCTAGCAAAGGAAAAACATACACAGTGGAAAGACATGTCTAAATTTATTTTATGCTGCCTAAAAATTTCTGATTGGCAGCCTTGTGAATTTGATAACTGGGAATATTCAGAAAGCTCTAAAGTACACAAAGTGCTTGTAGATCAAAATTTCTCAGCACAGGCTGAGGTTTCTCTTTTGTCACAGCATGTAAATTTAGTAAATCAAGCTGATTTCTTGGATTCAATCGAACCATGGCTGTGGTCAAAAGATAAATATGACGTAGGTCTCATGAAGGGTGCACCCGAGTTAGTCATATCACCCAAAGGTGATTACAGACCATGCACTGTCCAATATCCTCTAAAGAAAGAGGCCCTTGAAGGTATAACCCCTGTCTTTAACAGTTTGTTGGAGAGAGGGATTATAGTAGAATGTCCGGACTCACTTTGTCGCTCTCCTATCTGGCCAGTAAAAAAAGCCACTATCCTGGGTAAACCTGCTCAGTGGAGATTTGTGCAAGACTTGCAAGCAGTAAACAAGGCCATTCATGCTCGAGCACCAGAAGTTCCAAATCCACACACCATTTTGAGTCAAGTCCCTGAAGACTCAAAATGGTTTTCTGTGATCGATCTTGCAAACGCGTTTTTCAGTCTGAAAGTGCACAAAGACTCTCAATTTTGGTTTGCTTTTTCTTTTCATGGGAAACTATATACGTTTACTCGTGTTCCACAGGGGTATGCTGAGTCCCCATCGTTCTTCAATGCTGCACTGAAGGATAACATGTCTAAGTTTTCTTTTTCAGGCTGCAGCGTTCTTCTACAATATGTTGATGATTTATTGATCTGTTCGCCTGATTATGACACCTGTGTGACTGATACTATCTCTTTGCTTCATTTTTTAGCCCAGAATGGACACAGAGTGGACAAAGACAAGATGCAGCTTGTGCAATCAACAGTCACATACTTGGGTCACACTCTGTCAGAAAAAGGGAAGTCTTTAAGTGCAAAGAGAATTTCTGCTATTGTACACATTCCGAGACCAACCACAAAGAAGCAATTACTTTCATTTCTCGGTATGACAGGATACTGTAGAATGTGGATACCACATTATGCGCAGGTGTCTACACCGCTGCATGATATGGCACACAAAAAGAATTTAGTGGCTTCTTCTAAAGTCCAGTGGACTCCCGAAGGGGAGGAGTCGTTTGTAAATCTAAAAATAGCTCTACAAAACTCTCCTGTCCTGGCTTTGCCAAACCCTGAGAAACGGTTTGAACAATTTGTGGACGAAAAACAAGGATATATGACTTCTGTTCTGTTACAGGAACATGGAAACAAACTGAGGCCTGTGGCTTATTTTAGTGGTAAACTCGACACAGTGGCTCAAGGCTACCCATATTGTTTACGCGCTGTAGCAGCAGCTGAAAAGGCTATCATATCTTCTAGAGAGATAGTGGGTTATGCTGACATTACCCTTCATGTTCCACACGCAGTGTCTATGATTCTGTTAGAAAAACAGACATCTCATCTTAGTGCAGCGAGATGGCTGCGTTATCACACGCTTCTGACAGAAATGCCAAATGTGACAGTAAAACGATGCACTGTTCTGAACCCAGCTACTCTCCTTCCCACAGAACAGGAAGGAGAACCCCATGACTGTCTGCACACATTGGATCTTGTCTGTTCACCTAGGCCTGATTTAAAAGATGTGCCCCTCGATAATGCTGATTTAATCCTGTATGTTGATGGATCTAGCTACAAGGATCCCATGGGCGTGACTAAAACTGGTTTTGCTGTTGTGACTTTGACTGACTCTTTGATTACAGGTAGCCTGCCTTCTTCTTACTCTGCACAAGCAGCTGAGCTTGTAGCTCTCACGGAGGCGTGTAAATTTGCAGCAGGCCATACCGTAACCATTTACACAGACTCCAGGTACAGTTTTGGGGTTGTTCACAGCTTTGGGACATTGTGGAAGCAAAGAAACTTCCTAACGTCATCAGGTAAGGCGATTGCACACCACACTCTTGTGTCAGCTCTTCTGGATGCCGTTTTACTACCTAAACAAGTGGCAGCGGTACATGTTCGTGCACACACAAACGGCTCGTCCCCTGAAGCACAGGGCAATGCACGAGCTGATGCAGCTGCAAAAAAAGCTGCTAGAGACCCGACTTACTTTTCAATACAAGCAACAGTAATTGAACCTCAGGACGTGACTGTTGATGAGATTCAACAGGCTAGAACAGCCAAGGATGTAAAAGCCTGGCGTAGTTCGGGGTGTACGTTTAATGGGAAGATTTGGAAAGGCCCTGATAACAAGCCATGTCTACCTTCCTATTACTTTCCTTATTTTGCGAAAATGGCCCATGGGGTGGACCATTGTTCGAGGGGAGGGATGGTAGATGCAGTTAAACAACAATGGTTTGTTAAAGGCTTCTCAAATTACTCGCAAACTTTTTCCAAAAAGTGTTTAACCTGCCTGAAGGTAAATTCAGCAGGTGCAGTTCAAAAAACCCACACACACGGACATCCAGAACCTGATATGCCATTTGATCACTTACAAATGGATTTCATTGAATTGACACCATGTCAGAAAAAGAAGTATGTGCTTGTGATCGTTGACATGTTCTCCAAATGGGTGGAAGCATACCCAACAACTCATCAGGACACACTAACGGTAGCAAAAATCCTGATGAGAGAGATTATTCCTAGATTTGGTATTCCTAGGAAAATATCCTCGGACAATGGACCCTCCTTTGTGGGAAAAATCCTGACACACATTAGTGATGTGATTGGCATGCCATTGCACAAACACTGCGCCTATCATCCACAGAGCGCAGGTTTGGTAGAGAGAACAAATGGCACAATTAAACAAAAATGGATTAAGGTCTGTCAGGAGACAGGGTTAAATTGGGTTGAAGCCCTTCCATTAGTCTGTATGAGTTTGAGACAGAGAGTGTCATCAAGAACAAAACTCTCGCCGTTTGAAATAATGTTCGGACGGCCACCAAACACGGGATGTGCTCCCAAAAGGGACACATTAGCCCTAGAAGACGATCACATGCAAAGATATTGTGCAACGCTGTGTTCTGTGTTGTCTGATGTGCACAGGAGGGTGAAGGAGTCTTTACCTAGTCCGGCAGTGACGGGACACACTGTACAACCAGGAGACTGGATCCTGACTAAGGTCTACAAGAGGGCTAACTGGAAAGCTGATCGCTGGCAAGGACCATTCCAGGTGTTGTTGGTTACTCACACTGCAGTAAAGATTGCTGAGAGGGACACCTGGATCCACATCTCACATTGCAAAAAGGCTCCTACTCCAGAGTAACCTCACATTTCACCATGGCGAAGGAAACAGGCAACTGTTTCAAACTCTGTAAGGGACTTGCATTTGCAGTCGCTTTCATCATGATGGCTGCATCTATCTGGACAGCGGTATGGATCTGCACACAAGAAAAGCCAGAGATAAACACTGGACTTAGAGATCCAAAGACTAACATATTTTGGCAATATGCCAACTTCACAGTGAGGGAGAACTCCACCTGGATGGAAAAAGATCACGTTAAAGGAATTTGGTGATATGGAAGTACAACAAACAAATAATTCAATACAGTGAAACCTAAGGTGAAAATAGTATACAGAGTAAATGAAGTCATTGCAGAAAGTGATAAACATGTAATGATGGATGTACTTCTCTGTGTTCTGTATTCATGTGAATTTTTTTTTCCTATTTTACGTTTGTTTCTAATGTGTCAAGTCAAGTCAAGTCAACTTTATTTATATAGCGCTTTTTACAATAGACATTGTCTCAAAGCAACTTTACAAAATCCAGGACCAACAGATACAAAAACCCCTGTTGAGCAAGCCGAGGGCAACTGTGGCAAGGAAAAACTCCCTGAAAATTACAGGAAGAAACCTTGAGAGGAACCAGACTCAGCAGGGCCCATCCTTCATGGGTGGCCTGGAGGATACTTTAAATAAATACACGATTTACACAAATCATACAAACACAGAATTAAATGATCTAAAAGTCATAACTGGTAATAAATAGATAAATAAACAATTAAATAATAATAGAGTTGTTATCCACTCTAGTCTTCAATAAAGTCTGTAGTGATTTCTTGTCGTTGCAATTACTCCAGACCCGTCACATCTGACAGGAGCAGCATCGTTGTCCCGGCAGTCTCGACTTCAATCCTTAACCTCGGCGGGTAAACAGGTTTCCATCAGAATGCCCTCGGGGTAAAACAACAGAGAATGTAGTTAATAATGTACAATGCTAGTTGACAAACAGTTTTACAGAGAGTTTTAGACTCCGGCAGCCCTAATTATTACAGCATAACTAAAAGGGAGAGCGAGCAGGTAACAAGGTCATGAAGGCTTTCACAGGACATCAGCGCCCATCTCCCCACCGTCACCAAACCTGAGTGATCGGACAAGAGAGGCAGAACGACAGCAACCCAACATCCCTGATCACCACAAGTTTCTATGACCAAGAACCCCCAAGCTCTGCGCCTTTGTCTATACTAATCAAAAGCCTGAGAAAATAAATATGTTTTCAGTCTAGACTTAAACATTGAGACTGTGTCCGAATCCCGAATAGAGGCAGGAAGATTATTCCAGAGTTGTGGAGCTTTGTAGGAAAACGCTCTTCCACCAGCCGTGATCTTTTTAATTTTAGGAACTATAAGTAACCCTGCATCTTGTGAACGAAGTGGACGCGCTGGGCTGTAGTGATTAATAAGTTCACTCAGATACTGTGGAGCCAGACCATGTAGCGCTTTATAAGTTAGTAAAAGTATTTTGTAATCAATGCGAAATTTAACTGGCAGCCAGTGTAGAGATGATAGAACAGGAGTAATATGGTCAAATTTTTTAGTTCTAGTTAGCACTCGAGCTGCTGCATTTTGAACTAACTGGAGTTTGTTTAAGGATCTACCAGAGCATCCAGTTAGAAGAGCATTACAATAATCTAACCGAGAAGTTATAAACGCATGGATCAGTTTTTCGGCGTCATTAACAGATAGTATATTTCTTATTTTAGAAATGTTACGCAAATGATAGAAAGCAACTCTAGTAATATTATTAACGTGTGTATCAAATGAGAGATCTGAATCTATTGTGACACCTAAGTTTTTTACATCTGGGCTGGGAGTAACAGAGAACGTGTTTAAGTTTAGCACCAGGTTAGACAATTTGTCTCTTGCAGCTTTAGAGCCAACAAGTAAAACCTCTGTTTTATCTGAATTAAGTAAAAGAAAATTACACGACATCCAGTTTTTTATGTCGTTTACACAATCTTCTATCTTACTGATTGTGTCAGTATCATTTGGTTTGGCTGATATATACAGCTGTGTGTCATCTGCATAGCAGTGAAAGTTTATGCCATGTTTATGAATAATTTCACCTAGTGGAAGCATATAGAGTGTAAATAATAGCGGTCCCAGTACCGACCCCTGTGGAACACCATACTTTACTTTTGTAGTTTCCGAGCATTTATTATTTACATAAACGAATTGAGAGCGGTCAGTCAGATATGATTTAAACCAAGAGAGTGCGAGTCCTTTAACACCTACTGTATTTTCTAGCCTCTCCAGTAAAATGTTATGATCGACCGTATCAAACGCTGCACTAAGATCTAATAGAACAAGAAAAGAGACACATCCATTATCAGAAGACATTAACAACTCGTTAACTACTCTAATTAATGCGGTTTCGGTACTATGATTGGGTCTAAATCCTGATTGAAATTTTTCATGAATACAATTTTCATTCAAATAAGAACATAACTGTTTGGAAACGACTTTTTCTAATATCTTTGAGACTAAAGGAAGGTTTGAAATTGGCCTATAATTAGCTAGTACATGTGGATCAAGATTAGGTTTTTTAATCAGGGGTTTAATAACAGCACTTTTAAACAATTTAGGTACATATCCAAGGCTAAGGGATGCATTGATTAATGTAAGCAGGGGCTCTACAATAGCTGGGAGTAAATCTTTAAGTAAACGAGTTGGAACAGGATCGAGTATACACGATGATGACTTCGATGATTTAATCAACACAGTTAGTTCATTTTGGGAGATTGGATTAAAGGAATTTAGTTGGATTAACTCGTTACTATTATCACCACTGTTCTCACCAATGCTGCTCGGAGTGAGTCCATACTTAACATTGGCAAGTGACACAATCTGACTCTGAAGTCGTATTTTTTCTATCTTGTCATTAAAGAATTTTAAAAAATCATCGCTGGTACAGTCAGGCGGTATATTAGATTCAGTTTCATTGGCGTTTTTAGTTAATTTGGACACTGTCTCAAAAAGGAATCTGGGATTGTTTTTATTTTTCTCTATTAGGGATGAATAATATAAAGATTTAGCTTTTATAAGTGCATGTTTATACTCAGTTAGAGCATCTTTCCAAGCAATCTTATACACTTCTAGTGTAGTGTGACGCCACTTGCGTTCTAATTTTCGTGCTGCTTGTTTAAGTGCGCATGTGTGGTCATTGTACCAAGGAGCAAGTTTTTTCTCCCTAATCAGTTTAGTTTTGAGTGGGGCTACGTTATCTAAGGTTGTGCGCAGTACGGTCTCTAGGTTTTGAGTTGCCTGATCTAGTTCTTTAGGTTCTGATGCTGATATATTTGGTAATTCTGGTAGGCAGTTTATGAACGCTGCTGCAGTTGCAGATGTAATAGTGCGCTTACATTTAAAACGATTTGGTTGCTGTATATTATTGGACAGGGACACTTCATATATTAGTAGAGAGTGATCAGAGATTAAGTCATTCTGTGGTATAATTTCCAGGTTGTCTATGTTTATACCATAAGTAAGTATTAAATCTAAGGTATGTTTACAGCGGTGAGTGGGTCCTGTTACATTTTGGGTGATGCCTAAGGATTCTAAAATAGAGTCAAACGCAATTTTGAGTGGATTACACTTATCCTCATAATGAATATTAAAGTCACCAACAATTAAAGCTTTCTTAGTTGATAAAACTAATTTAGAAAGAAAATCGGCAAATTCGTTAAGAAATTCTGAGTAAGGACCAGGGGGTCGATAAACAGTAACCAGCTTAAACATACTATTTTTATCAGATGAACATTTATTGGTTATGTCAGAGATAAGAACTTCAAACGAGTTTGTTATGGGAGATGATTTTACAGTAAGACCTATGTCTTTATCATAAATTGCGGCTATTCCTCCACCACGACCGCTAAGACGTGGCTTATGTTCATAACTGTAACCCGGAGGAGATGCTTCATTTAAACCTAGATACTCATCAGGTCTAGCCCAGGTCTCGGTTAAACACAGGGCACTAAGACAATTATCTGTAATTATTTCATTTACAATTACTGTTTTGCATGCAAGTGACCTGATGTTTAGAAGTCCTAACTTTAGTTTAGCTTTACTAGGGTTTTCATGATGCTCAT
The DNA here is from genome assembly GCF_030014385.1 of Trichomycterus rosablanca. Classification (NCBI taxonomy): domain Eukaryota; kingdom Metazoa; phylum Chordata; class Actinopteri; order Siluriformes; family Trichomycteridae; genus Trichomycterus; species Trichomycterus rosablanca. Next base: position 52,855,967 of record NC_085992.1, on the reverse strand, counting down.
TTAGATTAATTTTAATTAAGTTATTATGACATACTTTTTGATTTTGTTTTGGCTTACACCTGCCACGGTAAACAGACACAGTCTCAATGGTTTGTGACCTAAGGATTCCAGGTGACGTCCGATGGCGACTCGCAGACAGTCGGTTAGGCCTGTTAGTCTGCTGCCTGGTCTTGGCTCTGGATAGTCATTTAACACTATCTGCCGCTACACTAACGCGGTGGTAAAGCCTGTCACCTATGCTGCAAGAAATGCGAGCAGCACCCTCCCACGTGGGGTGGACACCATCCCGCTTCAAAAGACCAGGCCTTCCCTCAAAGGTGGACCAGTTATCTACAAAATCAATGCAGTTTTCTGAGCACCATTTAGACATCCAGCGGTTCAGCGACAACAACCTGCTGTAGGTTTCGCCACTGGGTCGAATCGGTAAGGGGCCAGAGCACACTACTGCCTCAGACATCGACCTAGCTAACTCACACACCTCTTTAACATTACTCTTAGTAACCTCAGACTGCCGTAAACGAACATCATTAGTGCCGACGTGGATAACAATCTTCGAAAATCTACGATTAGCATTAGCCAGCACTTTTAGATTTGCTCTGATGTCAGGCGCCCTGGCCCCCGGAATACAGGTGACTATGGTTGCTGGTGTCTCTATGGGGGTCGCAATACGCACGTGTCGGAGCTGAGAATCTCCTATAACCAGAGCATTTACATTAACAGGCTTCTCAGCGGGTGGCTCACTGAGTGGGGAAAACCTGTTGGACACGTGCAACTGAGATGGTCGGTGCTTTTCCCTACGACTATGTCGCCGAGACGTCACCCAGTCGCCCCGCTGTGAGGGCTCTAATGCCGGAGTCTGGGGTTCTACACCTGAACTGCTGGCATTCGGGACTGCTACAGCTGAATCTAAGCCCTCACTAGTAGTAGTCTGTTCTAACGCCCGAATGCGCCCTTCTAACACTGAGATCTTCTCCGTCAGACTAACAACTAATCTACACTTATCACATGTAAAGTTATCACTAAACACGGAGAAGGAATAACTGAACATATTACACTCGGAACATGGATACAAAGCTCCTGCTGGGGCCATAGTAGCAAAGAAATATACTTAGCTTTACAAGATGAGTTGGAGATGATGTTAATGTTGGATTCACCGGCGCTTCTGCTGGTAGTCACAGAAGAACGGCTTTAATTCCGGATGAAACAGGCGATGATGAGCTGGAATACAAAAACCACCAACCAAACAACACAAACGCGCTTCGTTCGGACAAAAGCGACTGTAATTCTAAAGGAGAACGGTGTTATGCGCTGGTGTACTAAACAAATAAACGCGCTTCCTACGAACAGAAACGGTTATAACTCCCCACAAAACAAAGGTGTTTTAAGAGCTGAAATACAGAACACAACCAAACACAAACGCGCTTCGTGCGGACCGAAAACGGTTTTAATTCTGGATAATTATGATGTTTATGCGCTGAAGTACAAAAACAAACAAAACCGGCTTCGTTCGGATGTCGGTAGCAGAAGTTTCCTAGTTTCCAACACAGCACGAATTTACGTTAGTAAACACAAGCGCTTTTTTTTACGATAAACAAAATAAAACTAAATCAACAACACACGGAAGATTAACGTATAAATTATATGTTTAAAACATACGTATATAAAAAGTTACGTATGTGTTTGTTTATCAAATGTGTTTGTTTATCCTATGTAGTATTCGGTGGAGTACCTTAAGTGGTCGCATAGGCAGATGGACCGTGAGAGAGTTTTCCCTTCTAGTTGGTAAAAGAACGTATCTTTTGAAAGTTTTGACTGCCAGTTGGGTTTTTCGCTCTCACACTCCACCATTATACTAATCTAATTTATTTACCTGATTATATTTTTTATTTTTTATTTTTTATTTATTTTTTATTTTATTATTTTATTTTTTTATTCTTTTTTCCTCAGAATGTAGAAGGTTTCGAGTGTCCAAGTGACATGGGGAGGAGTTGTCGTGGAAGAAAAAATTAAGTTGTTTGTCACTGAAACTCGAACCTTGAATAAGTTTGTTTATACTGTTTAAGCTACTGAATATGTGAAATGAACACGATGTACTAGAACAGAATATTCCACTTCTGTTTGATAGCAAGTTAACAGTTTAACAACATCATTGCTCTTATCTATATGGGTTGAACCTCTATCTATAAAAAGCATTACAAAGAATGAAAATTTGTCCTTCAGCCTGCATACGCTTTGCTGACTGTTTGGATCCTCTGCAGAGAATAAACTATCATCTTCTTACTAACTTCAGCTCTGACTCTAAGTGTCTTATTATAGTGTAATTTTGGAATTCTGTCACCACAATCATTATCCCGGTTGTCTGTGTCAATCTTTAAGGGTTATTTTGAATTCCCACAACAACATGGCACCCCAGATGGGACCCCGTTCCTTGGACGGCTGAGAAGTTCTGGGGGATATAGACGTCGGTATCCTGAAGGATTTCACTTCATCTGAAACGCCCAATTGGCATTCTGCGTTGCAGGACCAGACTTCATCTGCCGCCTTGGTTCCGGGGTTACTATCATTTTATAGAAAGTAAGTAAATTAAATATTAAATATAATTGTATGGGGTGAATCACAAAAGTAACAAAATTTTGACTTGGATTTTGTTGATGGTTGGGATGGCCAGCAAGGGTCGATGGGATGTCGACTCGGTTTAGCAGTATTTCTTGGATAGAAAATCTGCCACAGGTTGACGAACCTAGTGCAATATGTCTCCCGGGAGAAAAAACAAGTCAATCCTAAACATAGAAGTTAAATATGGGATATATTTAACGAAATATGGGATGTATTTATGTGTTTAGGTGGTGTAGAACGAACATAGAAGTTAAATATGGGATATATGGGTGATTCACAATGGACAATTTAAATTGGGTGGATTGACACAAAAGGCATAATGGGGAGTGGCAAAAGCAAACAGAAATTTTTACTAGATGTGTATGATGAACCAAATGTGTGGTTTATGGATGTTAATTATGGTGAAACAGCAGTGGCTAAATTTGCATTTTGGATAAAAGAGTGTGGTTTTTCTTCCAAGGGTAGTTTTAGTGAAAGACAATTAAAAATGTTGAAAAGTTGAAAGAAAAAAAAAAAAAGAAAAAGAAAAAAAAAAAGAGAGGTGAAAGAGATGTATTAATGTGAAGGTTTTGGTATGTAGATTATTGAGTCTAAGAAACATGCATATATATTACAAGTAGCATGTAATACTAACAAAGCAGATGTCTAGTGTGTAAAATCTGTTTCAGACCCAGACCTAGACGGGTGTCCCGGTCCGTGTCCTCCAGCACAGAGACGAGCGCAAGTTCAACAGGAAGCTAAGGCAAGAAGCCATGAGGATTCTATTCCACCTCCTGAACAGCACCGCCCAAGAACTCCACGTAATAATCTACTAGACCTGCCTTCCAAACCTGAAGCAGGAAGCTCAGCTGTGCTAAGTACACCCTATGACCCGCCCAGTGAGGATAGAGAGGACCTGTTCTAATCCAACATGTTTTCGTCCCTTCACACTCGCTAGACTGATGAATATCGTTTGAAGGAGAATAAAGATGGACAATAAAGACATGCTACACTTCCCGTGATTGAAGTAGCAGGACCTGATGGACATGCAATGGTGGTTCATCGTCTGTGGACTGAGAATGAAATCCCTGAGGTGTCCCAACAATGGACAGATCCTCTTTAAAGTTGAAGAAGAAAAGTTTTCAGCGGAGCTGAGACCTAACAGAAATGAACTAAGACATCTAATGGGTCAGAAGCTGAGCATGGACATTTCACATGTATAAATGGACTGGACAACAGACAATGTCACACAGTGAAATGTGACCTGGAGTTATAAGGACAATAACAAATGCTTCATTTGCAAAAAAGGACACTGGGCCAACAAATGACTAAAAGAGTTGAGAACTATGGAGAAGACTGAATGATGGAGGAGGACCGGACTGAGGACAAACCAAAAGGGTCTGGTGAGTCAGAATTTTCTATGCTTTGCAAAGAAGAATTGCTTAAGCTAACACCCTTTACCTGTTAAATATAAATGATAAGATCCAAGTAGCTATAAATCATATAGAACAAAAGTATTTTCCTGAAGGAACATATGTTAAGTATTCTGAACCTTAAAATGTCTATGATAATTTAATGTTTGTGAATGGTAGTGAGATACAGTTTTTGGTAGACTGAGGAGAAGGGAGTTCAGCCATTAGAACTGACAAGTTTGAGGTCATTCCAAAGAAAAGTGGAAGATTCATGCATTCAGTTAGGGCAACAGGAGTCATGGTTACTGAATATTATTCAGTGTTGTCAAAATGCCATTTGCAAGGCCTTGAGCCTTTCAAATGTTCCTTTCTACTGTCAGATCATTGTCCAGTGAATTTACTGGGGCGAGGTCTGATGTGGAAAAATTAGGTATTACCCTGATCAGTGAAACTGACAGGCTAAAAATCCAAATTACCCAACATAACTCCTTTCAGGGTGTAATGATGAACATTAAACCCTTATGTTATGTTTATTTGTATCAACTCTGCAACCACAGCATGAATGAAGTGAATCTGAAGCACACAGAACACGCTTACTTGCTTACTAACCAAGTGAAAAATTTATATTTGCATTGCACGGATCCAAGAGGGGGAGTCAGATGACCGGTATGAAAAGGAGTGTTTTAGAAACTTAGATAAGACTGAGGTTGTTTTGGAGTAGAAGTAGGAGCGAAGTTGAAGTTGACTTGTTTAGAATTGATGAAAGGGAAGGCTAACCACACCTGATTGACATAAAAGGCTGTGTCCCAAACGTGTCACTGTATAAAAGTTGTAATGATCACTGCAGTGATTTGGGTCCTTGAGGGTTGGAACTGTTGTCATGTGATGGTTGAACAGACATTGTGGATATTTTGGTGATGGAGAATAGGCGAAATGTCTGATTTCTGTATTATGTTGATCTATGTCTCTCATGAGGAGAGGATAGTTGAGTTGTGTACAAATGTGTACAAAGGACATGATTGGTTGTGTCCAAAAGGTCAACAGTGATTGTTTGTTGGCAGCTCCAATGAAGGAGCAATGTGAAAATGACAGTGAAACTATTATGTCACCTAGCAAAGATAAAGACAGCCTTTCAAAATTACAATTAGTAAAACATGAAGTTAAATTCCTAGGTTAACTGATCTCTGTCGAAGGTAAAAGATTAGAAAATGGCAGAATAGAAGCCATTCGGAAAAATGCCCATGCCAATCACAAAAAAGCAACTAATGTCTTAGGTATGTGATTTTATTGCAGAACTATCATCTCCAAGTATGAAGTCCTCGAGGCTCCCTTAAGCGAAATTGCTGATGGGAAGGGTCTACAGGCCCACAGTGCACTTAGTTGGAACATCGAAGCGGACAAGGCCTTTGAAACATCGAAAAGAGCTCTGCACATAACACCAACACTGTGAATCCCGGATCCAAACAGACCATTCACTCATATAGTGAATGAAAAAGGAGGGTGTATGACGTCAGTATTACTCCAGGGTCATGGAGGTAAACTAAGACCAATAAATAATTTTTTAGCTAAATTAGACCTTATAGAAGCAGGTCTCCAATGTGTTTGAGAGCTGTGCCAGCTGAATAAAAAGTGGTAAGTGATTCAATACACTTAGTAGGTTACTAAAATTTTACCTTTTTGGTACCAAACTATGTTTCTCAATTGCTGAACAAAGAAACAAAAAACTGATAACATGACAGCAGCCAGATGGCTGAGGTATAACAACGTATTAATTGAAATGCCTAACATCACACTGAAAATATATAATGTATTTAATCCTGATACTTTTCTTCCTACAGGAAATGAAGGTGAACAAAATGATTGTTTTAATGTTGTTAATGAAGTTTGCTTTCCTAGACCAGATTGACAGGAAACTCCAAAATCCAGATATGGAGCTGTTTGTTGATGAATCTTCATACAGAAGCACAGAAACAGGAAGAAGCTGTGTGGGGTATGATGTAATGACAAAAAATTAAACCATTAAAGCACAATCACTAACATCTCATCTATCAGCTCAAGCTGATGAATTAGTAGCATTGTAAATTGGCTAAAGGGAAAAACTGTTTACATTTTTACTGTCAGTAGATATGAATTTGAAGAAGTATATGTGGCCTTTTGACCTATTTAGGTAAACCTATCACACATCACAACCTGTTTTCTGCACTTCTGGATGGAATCCTATTTCCAAAAGCTATTGATGTATGTAAATGTGAAGCTCACACCTCACGTTCTGATCCCATTTCACAGGGCAACAACAGAGCAGACATGGCCGAGAAAGAAAAGGCAGCAGTGAAATGTACAGTAGATAAATATTTTGTGTTGTGCAAAAAAAGATTTTTGTTTCAGCTGACCTGACAGCCATCCAGTCCTTCGCCAAGGCAGAAGAAAAGGCCGAGTGGAAGCGAGCTGGGTGTAACAAAAAGGACGAGGTTTGGTAGGGTCCAACTGGTAAGCCGTGTCTTCCCAAAAAAATTGTTTCTAGATTATGATAATTTGACACATGGTCGAGACCATGTGCCAAAAAGGAGGGATGCATGGTAGTATCTCAAGACATTGGTACACTAAGGGCTTAACTAGCTTAACTAATTACTCCCAAAAATGTTGTGAACGCTGCATGATTTGCAAAATAAATAAGGTTAGTAGGGTAATTAAAACTCCTTAAAGTGCCCAACCACCGACTGATTGACCATTTCAGCATCTCCAGATTGATTTCATTGATATGTTCTCCAAATGGATTGAAGCATTCCCAACTAAGGTTGGGACATTAAAAACAGCATGCAAGTGCGGTAGCAAAAGCACTGACATAATCCAAAAGTGGGGGATCTGTGAAAGAATTGGCAATGACAATGGTACTCCATTTGTCAACAAAGCATTACAGCAGGTCATGAGTATGTGATTTATTGATTTAAAACAACAATGTGCCCATCACCCAGCCTGTGAGGCTGTGGAGCGAGAAAATGGCACACTCACACACAAATTGACAAAATGTCGTTCAGATACTGGTCTGACATGGGTTAAGGCCCAGCCAGTGATAATAATGTATATGAGAACCAGAATAAGGGAAGAACAAACCTAAGCCCTTTTGAGATACTATTTGGCAAGACCTCCAAAAGCAGGAATCAGGCCCAGAGAAACTCCAAGGCCACTCACGGATGAGCGTGAGTGAAATGTTAAGTTATTGCGAAACCTGTCCTCTGTGTTTTGTGTGAAGTTCACAAGCAGGTGAAAGACTTCCTTCCAGGACCAACGAGTACCTATCTACATGATCTGAAATCCAGGTTACTGAGTGATGGTGAAAGAGTTCAGAAAAGACTTCGGGAGAAAAAGCTAGAAAGCCAAGAGGTGGCTAGATCCATTCCAAGTGCTCCTAACGACACACACCGTCGTCAAGGTTGCTGAAAGAGCCACGTGGATCCACGATAGCCATTGCAGAAGAGTACCTGAACCAACTGAGAACCAGAGAGAGGAGGAATCAACTGAAACCAGCCCTGACACACAACACAGAGCAAGATTAAAGGGGCAATGTGAGCTTGTCATTTTGCCCAAAACCACACAAAAACAACAGAGTTTTTGCATAAAAGTCACCTAAACGTGTTGACCCAGGAGAGGGGTACCTGATAAAAGAAGAGGACGTCATTGAGCCGACTGACATTGGACGGTGTGAAATAGCTGATTGATCAAACTGAAGAAAAAAAAACTTGAACACTGTGTAATAAAGTACATCTTGAACCAAAATCCAGAACATTTAATGAGACAGATTTTCACCTCAGTAACTAGTGAAAGAGTCAACTGTGAGCTTGTGTGTGAGTTTTATCTGATTTAACAGGATCAGCGAAGTGATCTTTGGAACATGTGGGAGATCCAGAGACTGAGAGTGAGACCTGGGGATAACACCTGTGTTGCAGAAAATTGTTGTAGACTAGATAATCTATAGAGGAAGGGTGTTTCTAAGCCTCGGTGAGGTGGGACGAGTGCTGATTGGGCGTGCCCGCACTCCGAGCACCAATATACGTCAAAAATGGCAAAGGCTCACCTAACCTAGAAATTTCAAAGTCTGATGAAAATGAAAGCCTGTTATTGACGCATGGTGTATTGTATGTTAGCATGTCTAAGATTGGATGTGGCTGAGATAGGTTGAATTGGGGAAAAGATAGCTAAAATCTTAGACAGGTGTTCGAGAATTAGGTATCAGTATTACTGTTTATGAAAAGTAATAATTAATTAATGTAAAAAAAAATAATTAATGTAAATAGTTTTTATTTACCTATTGAGTTTCTTTTGACTGAGAGTTTTTGTTTTGATCATCTTATCAATCAAGTTGATAGAAGTTTTTGATGATTTAATGTTGTTTGAGTAGTTGGTTTTTTTATATATATATTTTTTATATTTACTTATTTTTATATTTACGTATTTGATAATCATTTGCACAAATATTTACTCACATTTATCTTACTCGTATAATGATATTTACTGGTGATTTTCAAATGTTTTCTTTTTTTTCCTTTTTTCTTTCTTTATGACAAATTTTGAAGCATTTAATCAATGTAGAATGGTTGTCTGATAGGCTTAATCATATAATTCATTTTATATGTAATTATTTATTATGTAAGTCATCCTGTGCTGAACCTGTGGTGTTGAGTACACTATCGCATCAGGTAGGTTGGTTGGTAAGATGGGTAGGGTGTGGAATTTTCCCTAAATTGGAAATTGGTTGATAATTAGCTCGTGAGGATTCTCTAATGAGCCTGAGGGTTTTTTCGTCCACCCATGGGGGATGACAGGATAAACAAGTAGATAGCATGGAACATTTATATTAAGACTTTATTAATCACTTATGGGTTTGTGACATAAAGTCACAAAAGAGGGGAATCTATTCTTAGTGATATTCTCAGAAATATTCCTAGCAAAAACAGTATATTCATTTCATACTATTTTTTTTTTTTTTAGGTGTGTTTATGATAACAATACCTTAAAACTCTGACAAGGGTATATTTAGTATATAAAATTTTGTTAGTGTTGTCCAGGAAGGACAAGAGGAAGGATTGTGAATGGAAATTTTATATTTTATTAGCTATTTGCATCAAACTTATACGTTTCTGCTTTCTTAGTTCAATTAGCAGAGGTAGGAGAGACTTTTGGAAGGTTACTTAGGGGCAGAGATATGTTGACCTTGGCATGGGCTTCTTGCTTCCATGGGAATGCATGGGGTGTCGGGACTCTGTGTGCGGGGGTGCACGCAGGGTTTTGATACAGGTGCGTTCTTGTGGAATTACGCCATGTTTCTAACAAACTGATTATTCTTGTAGGATGATAAGCAAGTTTGATGTGGAAAGTTGACCTTGAGTTGGGTCGCTGAGAAGAGTTAGCCTGAAGGGGCAGTAAAGTGGGGTATAAATACTGCGATACTACAGACGGCATACGCCTCTCTCCTCTGTAAAGCTGTGTGAGCGTTTGCATTGAGATTGGTCCTCAGCTGAGTAATAAATTGATTATTTGCTTTTATCATTATCCCGGTTGTCTGTGTCAATCTTTAAGGGTTATTTTGAATTCCCACAACAGTACCCAAGGCTAAGGGATGCATTGATTAATGTAAGCAGGGGCTCTACAATAGCTGGGAGTAAATCTTTAAGTAAACGAGTTGGAACAGGATCGAGTATACACGATGATGACTTCGATGATTTAATCAACATGGTAAGTTCATTTTGGGAGATTGGATTAAAGGAATTTAGTTGGATTAACTCGTTACTATTATCACCAATGCTGCTCGGAGTGAGTCCATACTTAACATTGGCAAGTGACACACTTTGACTCTGAAGTCGTATTTTTTCTATCTTGTCATTAAAGAATTTTAAAAAATCATCGCTGGTACAGTCAGGCGGTATATTAGATTCAGTTTCATTGACGTTTTTAGTTAATTTGGACACTGTCTCGAAAAAGAATCTGGGATTGTTTTTATTTTTCTCTATTAGGGACGAATAATATAAAGATTTAGCTTTTATAAGTGCATGTTTATACTCAGTTAGAGCATCTTTCCAAGCAATCTTATACACCTCCAGTGTAGTGTGACGCCACTTGCGTTCTAATTTCCGTGCTGCTTGTTTAAGTGCGCATGTGTGGTCATTGTACCAAGGAGCACGTTTTTTCTCCCTAATCAGTTTAGTTTTAAGTGGGGCTACGTTATCTAAGGTTGTGCGCAGTACGGTTTCTAGGTTTTGAGTTGCCTGATCTAGTTCTTTAGGTTCTGATGCTGATATATTTGGTAATTCTGGTAGGCAGTTTATGAACGCTGCTGCAGTTGCAGATGTAATAGTGCGCTTACATTTAAAACGATGTGGTTGCTGTATATTATTGGACAGGGACACTTCATATATTAGTAGGGAGTGATCAGAAATTAAGTCATTCTGTGGTACAATTTCCAGGTTGTCTATGTTTATACCATAAGTAAGTATTAAATCGAAGGTATGTTTACAGCGGTGAGTGGGTCCTGTTACATTTTGGGTGATGCCTAAGGATTCTAAAATAGAATCAAACGAAATTTTGAGTGGATTACACTTATCCTCATAATGAATATTAAAGTCACCAACAATTAAAGCTTTCTTAGTTGATAAGACTAGTCTAGAAAGAAAATCGGCAAATTTGTTAAGAAATTCTGAGTAAGGACCAGGAAGTCGATAAACAGTAACCAGTTTAAACATACTAGTTTTATCAGATGAACATTTATTGGTTATGTCAGAGATAAGAACTTCAAACGAGTTTGTTATGGGAGTTGATTTTACAGTAAGACCTATGTCTTTATCATAAATTGTGGCTATTCCTCCACCACGACCGCTAAGACGTGGCTTATGTTCATAACTGTAACCCGGAGGAGATGCTTCATTTAAACTTAGATACTCATCAGGTCTAGCCCAGGTCTCGGTTAAACAAAGTGCACTAAGACTATTATCTGTAATTATTTCATTTACAATTACTGTTTTGCATGCAAGTGACCTGATGTTTAGAAGTCCTAACTTTAGTTTAGCCTTACTAGGGTTTTCATGATGCTCATTTAGATTCATTTTAATTAAGTTATTATGACATACTTTTTGATTATGTCAGCACGATTATGACAGCACGTAGTGATTGTCAGCACACGACACCACAGAAAAGTCTGTTCCGCTAACTTAATTGCTGTATGATTGGTAGCGCCGCCTCATACTGCGCCTCATATTTCAGACGCTACGCAAACAAAAAATTTTCAAACGCTAAACACAAACATGAAATGTTGAATTGCATCTCACGGTCCATGATGTGATTTTTACCGCCGTGAATTAGGTAGGGACTTAGTTACAGTGCACATCGTCATTACCTCCGTAATAGCCATCATTTATAGCTAAAGTCATAAAACTGTTTCATCTTCAAGTTTGTGCTGTTATGTGAAAAACTATCCACTGAAAAATAATCCATATTAAAAACCAACGTGTTAATTAATGAAAATAGAAAATACTGATTTGATGGTAGAAACATGAAAAGATGTGTCATATGTTGAACGTTTAGAAACTCTGAGAAGCTCGATTTTATGCTCAACAATGTTTACTACATAAATGAGTTCCAATAACCTGCTTATCTGGGTTTCCTGTTAAAACATGTGGTTCTGGAGTTGTGACGGTAGACAATTTGCCAAATAATGTATGAAATCTTTCAATTCTACATATAAGCTCCATTTTAGCCATCATTAAATCTTTACCTCTGTGGACACATAGTAGAGGACAACTCGACTGCTTCTACACAACCAGCACTTTTGAGTGTGAGGATCTGCATCCTCCTCACCATCCACCTTGGTCACATCCTGGCACCATCCATCCGGTCATTGTCCTCTGCAGTCACCCAGAATGAAGGTTCAGACAGTCGAAGCATTGATTCAAATGTTTCCTAGAAATGACACCGAACTGGAAGCCATCAATGAATCGACTCATGAATCAATAAGGAACTGAGCAGTGATGTGTTCCAGAATATAGCAAAGTGTGAACGATTCATTTAGCACAAACTACAAGTAGAATATAAACAAGTCCCAGTCTTGCTAAATGTTAGCTTTATAGTTGATCCCAGGGGGTGAGAAGCTCATTGCTCTGGTGTTTTGGGATGGTTGGGTTGGTGGTGACTAGGCTGGTTACACGTTTTATATATAAATATAAAGAGAGAGAGAAACTATTTCAGTTCCACACAATTCCTCCATCTTTATTTAGGCTCGTGTATGAAGTGTGCTGCAGCTACTTTCTAATCAGAACCAAAATAAAGCGTGGATTCAATTACAGACGGGAAATTGAGACGTAGCTGCCTACAGTCCATCCAGTCTTTTCATTTTCCATCATTGACATGGCACAAAGATCAACGTTCTGTGTGAATTTGTGGGTAAGTTCAGGATGGATTTCTCAATGAAGCTTTACAGTTGAGGAATGAAGCAGTACAGCTCATGGATCATGCAGTAATGCTTTACACTCTGAAGCACTTTTAGAAAACAGAACAATGTTGAAAATGTGTAAAAATATTTCTGTGGATCTTTGTTCCTGCATCTGATCAACATTTATAGTGAAGAGCAAGAAAATAGCAGGCAGACACAGGCAGGATTGTAGCACATCATGATTTTATTTATTTCTCTAGAAAATCAGCTCTCACTGATGAGTGTAAAACAGAAGAAGTTTAGTGTAACACAAATGAAGGAGTCCACTGAGGTGGTGCTAAATAAAAGAACTTAAGAAAAACCAAAAGCATCTGACTTCCTCTTACCCAAGTAAAAACTCATCTAAGAAAAGAACAGGAAGGAAAAACTGTTTACGCTACTCTTTTCTGATTAAAGAAAAATACAACATGCTCACACCTGCTTACCTAGTGTGTATAGACATGTGAAATACCTACGTGCAAAGTGTATGGGGCACGCCCAGCATCACGCCTATCAATCTACGGACGATTCCTGAACATAAAGAGGAGGAAGCTGAACATGGTGCACCACAAGCATCATGAAAGAACGGTTCTTAATGGAATTTTATTTCTAAAGCTAAACAAGCGCTTGGCTTCCAAACCCCTGCTGAGGGGGAAGAGCATGAACTAAATGAGAAGACCTTCTTTTTTTTGCTCTGTTTCACTTGAATGTGGATTCCTTTATTTTACACCCTCACAGACTATTTTCTGTTGAAATTACCTATGAATGAAATGCTCGTTTGGCTCCTCATATGTAGGCAGAGTGTGTTGGATTTTTCACCAGGATTACCAGTAAAGAAAAATCTAATGGCTTCATGGTTTATATGTCTACATAGTCGTGGTGGAACCAGTATAGAGCACATATTTAGCTACAACAACAATAATAGGTGACACTGTGTTTACTGTGGGAATCTAAAAGATTTCAGTCTCGTCACTTCTTTCACTTTGCCGTCTGAAATCTTGAATGGATTATTCTACAGCTGGACCAAATCGCAAAGTACCTTCTTTTTACTGTCCACTGATGAGCCAAGACATTAGGATCACCCACACGTTCCAAACAGCTTTGAGCTGCTGAGACGTTCTCTGAAGTTCTGTGGTATCTGGTACCAGGACAAAACCAGCAGCCAATACAAAAATAAAAACAAAAAGATGTTACAGCCTTCATGTCCTCCAACTTGTGATGTGAAGAAAAAATGATGGAGTGAAACAAAAGTTACAACCTCATATTTGTAAAAGCTTCTTGTGTCTGACCTTGTTTCTCATATACACTTTATTTTTATTTCCTCTGACAATGATGATAATGAAGAACCATTAGGAGATATAAAAATAAGAAGGTAAGCACCAGCACATTAGCTCATTCTAACACAGCTTTATATAAACTAGAGTATTTGGTCAGTAGAACAAGGGAAGTCCTGTGTATGTGGATGGTTATTTCTTTAAACACACTAGCTTGATCAGCCAGTGCAGGTATTTCCACAAGGGGGAGCTGTTCACATCACATCACTGTTTAAAACTATCCAACAAGGACACACAGATACCCCTTTTCCACTGACGCGGCACGGAGCCCGTTCCGGTTCCCGAACTTGATTATGAACCGGTTCCGCGTGTTTCCACCGGAAAAAAGAGGTTCCAGACAGTGAACTAGCGGGCCAATCTGGCACCACAGAGTACTGGGTTTTTCAGCCTGAACCGTGATGTCCGTCAGTGGGCGTGTCATGTTGTACAGCACAACATGTTCGCAACAATGGCGTCCGCTGGAGTCTCGTATGGAGCGTAATGCTGCATTTTTATCTTTTAAACTTCACCTGATTACATTTTGCTCCAGTTTGCTGCTGATATTTTCAAAGCGCCTTTAAAAAGATGAACTGTGTGATGTGACGTGATAAAAGTGACCCGGACAGAACGAAACTCGCTTAACGTGAAAAATAAAGCGTGAAGCTTTTTCAACTCCCCGAGCTGCATAAACACACGTGAAGTAAATCCAGTTAAACACAGATACACGTGGTATTTTAGAGTAGATTTGATGTTTATTTCACGCAGATGTTTGTTCGTGTTGTAGAACTTTAATGATGTTTCACCGCTTAAGTCGAGTGCTGAGCAAATCGGCTATTTGCGCCGAGTCGCGGTGAAACCGAAGCGCAAAATGCTTCTCACATCAATGAACTAAAGAAAAACAACTGTGACAAACACGTCACGTCTTCTTATCACCGATTGTTAGATCGATGCTTTTTACATAAAAACAAACATCTGTAACAGCAGCACAAATGCTCACACATAATCTACACACTCCGCCATGATATTACTGCTCTTAACTTTTGTTAAGTAACGCCCACCGATGATGACGCTGCTTGGTTCTCAAAAACTGGTGGAAACGCACGTCGGTTCTCTACAGAACACCAAGGTTCAGAGAAACCTGAACAGAACCGGTTCAAAAAACATGGTTTTTTTGGTGGAAAAGGGGTAACATGGTGCTGACTGGTTCTGTAAGGTTCCTGCCAGTGCAGCCAGCTACCAGCAGGGGGCCTGGGCGGCGCAGGGAAAGAGCTGGTGAATCAGAACTCCTATCCCCAGAATCCCCAGCGGCAATCAGCACCAAGCAGGCTCAGCTGTGCGGCAGTGCATTTAAAGCCGGTGTCAGACCGCATCCAGCGTCGCACCGTTGATTCAGTGCGAACGGTAAAGGTGAGTATAGCAAAAAGAGAAAATGAGAAGAAACTCAAAGAAAAGCAAGAAAATAAAGAGAAAGAGCACAAAAGAAAGAGAGGAAAAAGAAAAGTGCAGAACAGTAAGGAAGGGACAAGAAAGACAGGGAAAGAGAGAAGAAAAGTAGCTGTTAATTTTTTTAGTACAGTACCCTGTAACGCCACTAGATGGAAGCAGTGGATTAAAAATGAAATTACAATTTTGGGCGGAACGCGCGGCGGGTTTTCCATCTAAATTTTCCTTTTTTTTTTCTCAATTTATTTTTATTATTGATTTCTACTCCAATGTAATCTGCTGTAATGTTTCTCATTACAGCAGATATAAGACTAATACATCATTCTATGATGATCATTTAAGGATGAGCCATTTAAAATGTTGATTATTATGCTGATTATGTCCTAAAACAGGTGTTAGTGTACTGTAGGCTTAAGTTTCATGTTCTAAAGCAGAGTTCCCCGAATACGACCCGCAAGAGTTCAACCGATGGCCTTCCTGTTATTGTACGATAAAATACCATTTATATTTCAGGTTTGTTTCAGGTAAATTGCCATTATTAACATTTTATAAGCTTGTTTCAGGGCTTTATTACTGCAGTTTAAGATGTTACAATTGGTTTTATTGTGCTGCTTGGTGCTTTTTTAAAATACTTGGAGTACTTTAAAATACTTAAAAATGTGAGGGGTGTACTTACTTTTGTGAGATACTGTAAGTACTGTATGTAAGTATTCATCAGAATAAAAGTCTGTTCTCTCTCGCTCTCTCTCTCTCTCTCTCTCACACATCCACCTAAATTATCTAAATTATTGAACCCCATTGCAAATTAGGTTTATTACCAAAATTTAACTGTCTGTAATTAAACAATCAAATAGAACAATTTAAATAGTTCAGTTCTTGAGTTATAATTTTTGGAGCAAATAAACTCACACATTTTCATTATTAATGTGGGGCCAGTGATAGCTCAGTGGTTAAGGTACTGGACTAGTAAACAGAAGGTTGCCGGTTCAAGCCCCACCACCACCACCACCACCACCAAGTTGCCACTGTTGGGTCCCCCGAGCAAGACCCTTAACCCTAAATTGCTCATCGTGTTCAGCTCATTGTGTAAGTCGCTTTGGATAAAAACGTCTGGTAAATGTAATGTCTCATACATTTTGTTTACAATAAGATTCAGTGTAAATGATTACATATATAAAAGTGTGTGTGTGTGTGTTAAAAATGAAGAGCACCGCGCCCTTGACCATGATTAATAAAGATGAATGAATGACTTTATTAATGTCGATCCAAGATGGCGGCGCGTTAACACGCAGCGGCCGCTCTGGGGTCGAAAAACGGTGTTTTTTTGTTGTTTTCAGGAAAAGTTTGTAAGTTTGTTTAGGACAGTTTTGTTTATAAACGTATGGAAACCACTTTTGACTTAGTTTACAACCGCCAGACACTGCTACAATTAAGAAAACAGTCAGAAACCAACCTGCAAGATGATCTGCAGCGAACTCTGCATGAACTCTGCCTACTTCGCGAACCAGGCCTGCAGTCCTCGGAGTTACCTGAAGCAGGTGACCGGGGGAGGGGGCGCCGCAAGCGGTGCTCGAGGAAGCAGAAGCGTGGAAAGCGAGCCGGGGTCCGTGCTAGGCTAAAAGCTAACCCAAGCCAGCCGGCTCTACCATCGTTATTCCTCGCAAATGCATGCTCT
The DNA here is from genome assembly GCF_030014385.1 of Trichomycterus rosablanca. Lineage (NCBI taxonomy): Eukaryota > Metazoa > Chordata > Actinopteri > Siluriformes > Trichomycteridae > Trichomycterus > Trichomycterus rosablanca. The sequence goes on along the minus strand of NC_085992.1, from coordinate 52,839,074 downwards.
CTGGAAAATAAACTGGACTGTATCAGACTTCAGCGAACTACCCAATGTGAGTACAGGGACTGTTGTGTTTTAATTTTCACTGAAACATGGCTTAGCGACAACATTCCAGACAGTGCCATTCAGCTAGACGGGCTAGCATCGTATCGCGCCGATAGAAATGCAGCTCAGTCCGGTAAAACACGAGGAGGAGGCGTTTGTGTTTACATTAACACCGAATGGTGCAAGGACTCTGTGCTTGTTGTGGCGTACTGTTCTCCGATGGTGGAATTTGCTATTGTTAGATGCAGACCTTTTTATTTACCACGGGAATTCACCAGCGTGCTTATTGTCGCGGTGTATCTTCCGCCCAGTGCGAACGCGAAGGAAGCATTGAGCGAGCTTTACAGAGCCATCAGCGAACTACAGACCATTCATCCAGACGGACTGTTTATTATCGCTGGGGATTTTAATCATGCAAATCTCAAGTCTGTTCTCCCTAAATTCCATCGGCATGTGGACTTTGCTACGAGAGGAGCGAACACGCTGGATAATGTTTACACGAACATTGCCGGTGCGTACCGGGCGGAGCCCCGCCCCCACCTCGGATACTCAGACCACATCTCTGTAATGCTAATTCCAGCATACAGAGCACTCGTCAGGCGCTGCAGACCTGTACAGAAACAGGTGAAAACCTGGCCAGAAGGATCCATCTCTGCTCTTCAGGACTGTTTTGAGTGCACTGACTGGGACATGTTTAGGGAGGCTGCAACATACGGCGATTACACTGATCTAGAGGAGTACACGACTTCAGTGACCTGCTACATCAGCAAATGCATTGAGGACGTCACTACCACTAGAACCATCACTTCCAGACCCAACCAGAAGCCGTGGATGACTCCAGAGGTGCGTGCACTGCTGAGGGCCCGAGACTCCGCTTTTAAAGCAGGTGACCAGCCGGCTCTGAGAACAGCAAGAGCCAGACTGTCCCGGGCAATCCGAGAAGCAAAGCGCGCACACGGCCAGAACATCCACAGCCACTTCCAGAACAGCGGTGACACACAGCGCTTGTGGCAGGGCATCCAGGCCATCACCAACTACAGGACGACTCCACCCGTCTGTGACAGTGATGCCTCCCTTCCAGATGCGCTGAATGACTTCTACGCTCGGTTCGAGGCGCAGAACAACATGTTGGCGAGGAAGATGATCCCACCTTGTGACGACCAGGTGCTTCGTCTCACCACAGCGGACGTGAGGAGAACTCTGCACAGAGTCAACCCACGGAAAGCTTCTGGACCAGACAACATTCCTGGCCGAGTGCTCAAAGGATGTGCAGACCAGCTGGCAGATGTATTCACTGACATCTTCAACATCTCCCTGAGCAGCGCCATCGTTCCAACGTGCCTCAAGACGACCACCATCGTACCCGTGCCAAAGAAGTCATCTGTGTCATGCTTCAATGACTATCGTCCCGTAGCACTCACGCTTATCATCATGAAGTGCTTCGAGAAACTAGTCATGAGGCATATTAAGACCCTACTGCCTCCCACCATGGACCCACTGCAGTTTGCGTACCGTCCTAACCGCTCAACGGACGACGCCATATCCACTACACTTCACCTGGCTTCTACACACCTGGACAGAAAGAACACTTACGTCAGGATGCTGTTCATAGACTTTAGCTCAGCATTCAACACCATCATTCCTCAGCATCTAATTGGAAAGCTGAGCACGCTGGGCCTGAACACCTCTCTCTGCAACTGGATCCTGGATTTCTTGACTGAGAGACCTCAGTCCGTCCGGATCGGTAAGAACACCTCCAGCACCACCACACTGAGCACCGGCGCTCCCCAAGGCTGTGTGCTCAGTCCACTGCTGTTTACTCTGCTTACGCACGACTGTACAGCAATGCACAGCTCGAATTCCATCGTTAAGTTTGCAGACGACACAACTGTGGTGGGACTCATCAGCAACAACGATGAGTCAGCGTACAGAGAGATGATACAACATCTAACGGACTGGTGCCAAGTCAACAACCTGTCTCTGAACGTGGATAAAACCAAAGAGATGGTCATTGACTTTAGAAAGACACTAAGGGACCACTCCCCACTGCACATCGACGGCTCATCTGTTGAGATCGTCAAGAGCACCAAATTTCTCGGTGTTCATCTGGAGGAGAATCTCACCTGGACCCTCAACACCAGTTCCATCAGCAAGAAAGCCCAGCAGTGTCTCTACTTTTTGAGAAGACTGAGGAAAGCTCATCTGCCACCCCCCATTCTCACCACGTTCTACAGAGGAACAATCGAGAGCATCCTGAGCGGCTGCATCACTGTCTGGTTCGGAAATTGTACTGCGTCGGACCGCAGGACTCTCCAGCGAGTAGTGAGGACAGCTGAAAAGATCATCGGGGTCGCTCTTCCATCTCTCACGGACATTTTTAACACCCGCTGCATCCGCAAAGCTCTCAGCATTGTGGACGATCCAACTCACCCATCACATGGACTTTTTACTCTGCTCCCGTCTGGGAGACGATACCGCAGCATCCGGACTAACACAACCAGACTGTGTAACAGTTTTATCCCTCAGGCAATCAGACTCCTCAACTCAGTACTGTAACAATTTCCTCCGGAAACTTTCTGCTGCCACACACTGAACTGTATTGATTATGTTACTTGCATTTTTTGCACACCTCCTGGAACTGCACAAGTAATTTCTGCACCTTACTTGTATTTTTGCACCTTATTTACTTTTTAGGCACCTTATCGGCATTGCCAATTTTACGCTGCTAATGTACAACATGTCACTACCTCATGAACCATTGTACCATCTATTCACCATCATGTACTAACACTTGTCCTTAGTCCTGTCTTCTAATTACAGTGTATCACAAAAGTGAGTACACCCCTCACATTTCTGCAGATATTTAAGTATATCTTTTCATGGGACAACACTGACAAAATGACACTTTGACACAATGAAAAGTAGTCTGTGTGCAGCTTATATAACAGTGTAAATTTAATCTTCCCTCAAAATAACTCAATATACAGCCATTAATGTCTAAACCACCGGCAACAAAAGTGAGTACACCCCTTAGTGAAAGTTCCTGAAGTGTCAATATTTTGTGTGGCCACCATTATTTCCCAGAACTGCCTTAACTCTCCTGGGCATGGAGTTTACCAGAGCTTCACAGGTTGCCACTGGAATGCTTTTTCACTCCTCCATGACGACATCACGGAGCTGGCGGATATTCGAGACTTTGCGCTCCTCCACCTTCCGCTTGAGGATGCCCCAAAGATGTTCTATTGGGTTGAGGTCTGGAGACATGCTTGGCCAGTCCATCACCTTTACCCTCAGCCTCTTCAATAAAGCAGTGGTTGTCTTAGAGGTGTGTTTGGGGTCATTATCATGTTGGAACACTGCCCTGCGACCCAGTTTCCGGAGGGAGGGGATCATGCTCTGCTTCAGTATTTCACAGTACATATTGGAGTTCATGTGTCCCTCAATGAAATGTAACTCCCCAACACCTGCTGCACTCATGCAGCCCCAGACCATGGCATTCCCACCACCATGCTTGACTGTAGGCATGACACACTTATCTTTGTACTCCTCACCTGATTGCCGCCACACATGCTTGAGACCATCTGAACCAAACAAATTAATCTTGGTCTCATCAGACCATAGGACATGGTTCCAGTAATCCATGTCCTTTGTTGACATGTCTTCAGCAAACTGTTTGCGGGCTTTCTTGTGTAGAGACTTCAGAAAAGGCTTCCTTCTGGGGTGACAGCCATGCAGACCAATTTGATGTAGTGTGCGGCGTATGGTCTGAGCACTGACAGGCTGACCCCCCACCTTTTCAATCTCTGCAGCAATGCTGACAGCACTCCTGCGCCTATCTTTCAAAGACAGCAGTTGGATGTGACGCTGAGCACGTGCACTCAGCTTCTTTGGACGACCGACGCGAGGTCTGTTCTGAGTGGACCCTGCTCTTTTAAAACGCTGGATGATCTTGGCCACTGTGCTGCAGCTCAGTTTCAGGGTGTTGGCAATCTTCTTGTAGCCTTGGCCATCTTCATGTAGCGCAACAATTCGTCTTTTAAGATCCTCAGAGAGTTCTTTGCCATGAGGTGCCATGTTGGAACTTTCAGTGACCAGTATGAAAGAGTGTGAGAGCTGTACTACTAAATTGAACACACCTGCTCCCTATGCACACCTGAGACCTAGTAACACTAACAAATCACATGACATTTTGGAGGGAAAATGACAAGCAGTGCTCGATTTGGACATTTAGGGGTGTAGTCTCTTAGGGGTGTACTCACTTTTGTTGCCGGTGGTTTAGACATTAATGGCTGTATATTGAGTTATTTTGGGGGAAGAATAAATTTACACTGTTATATAAGCTGCACAGAGACTACTTTTCATTGTGTCAAAGTGTCATTTTGTCAGTGTTGTCCCATGAAAAGATATACTTAAATATCTGCAGAAATGTGAGGGGTGTACTCACTTTTGTGATACACTGTACTTGTTTATATTAGGGATAATTAGGAATATCTTTTGTAGTTATTTATTATAGGATTTTTTGTATTTATTGTTGTATTTACAGTGTTTTGTATTGTCTTGCACTTTTTGTACCGTGTTACACCGTGATCCTAGAGGAACGCTGTATCGTTTCAATATGTACTTGTATGTAGCTGAAATGACAATAAAACCTCTCTGACTGACTCTGACTGATGTATTGAAATCAGCACTCACACTGGGGTCCTGTAGGTGGCGCTAATAAACCTGAACTTTTTTAATCAACCATCTCATTTCAAAGAAGAAGAAGCGCAAAGGCAGCAACAACAACAGCAGCATCAGTATCAGTATCAGTATCAGTATCAGCATCAGCATCGTGTTTACTAAAGTAAATCATCTGTAAGTAGCATGTTGATTTATTTAATTACTACATTTTAATTAACAATAAAACTAGAGTCCATAATTAAACATCACTGTAAGGCTTTGAGGGGCTGCAATTTTCTTCTCATTTACATTCTCATTTACAACTGTTAGCATCACGCATTTAACTGATTCTGCAACTGAATCAACTGATCGGAACTGATTTAAAGTTTCTTATTTATTACATTTGATAGTTTTATAATAACACATCAAGCTTTTTAATAATAGAAAATAATCTTTATTGTCGTTACACACAGGTACAGTAAAACTTTGCATGGTATCAGCAGCAGTAAAAGCGACATTGTGCCGCAACAAAATAAGAATTTATAGTTAAAATATGCACTGTACATTAGTAACTTTACATGTGTACCTATAGATATTAAATACCGAGTGTGCACTGTACATTAGTAACTTTACATGTGTACCTATAGATATTAAATACCGAGTGTGCACTGTTCATTAGTAACTTTACATGTGTACCTATAGATATTAAATACCGAGTGTGCACTGTACATTAGTAACTTTACATGTGTACCTATAGATATTAAATACCGAGTGTGCACTGTTCATTAGTAACTTTACATGTGTACCTATAGATATTAAATACCGAGTGTGCACTGTTCATTAGTAACTTTACATGTGTACCTATAGATATTAAATACCGAGTGTGCACTGTACATTAGTAACTTTACATGTGTACCTATAGATATTAAATACCGAGTGTGCACTGTACATTAGTAACTTTACATGTGTACCTATAGATATTAAATACCGAGTGTGCACTGTTCATTAGTAACTTTACATGTGTACCTATAGATATTAAATACAGAGTGTGCACTGTTCATTGGTAACTTTACATGTGTACCTATAGATATTAAATACCGAGTGTGCACTGTTCATTAGTAACTTTACATGTGTACCTATAGATATTAAATACCGAGTGTGCACTGTACATTAGTAACTTTACATGTGTACCTATAGATATTAAATACCGAGTGTGCACTGTACATTAGTAACTTTACATGTGTACCTATAGATATTAAATACCGAGTGTGCACTGTACATTAGTAACTTTACATGTGTACCTATAGATATTAAATACCGAGTGTGCACTGTTCATTAGTAACTTTACATGTGTACCTATAGATATTAAATACAGAGTGTGCACTGTACATTAGTAACTTTACATGTGTACCTATAGATATTAAATACCGAGTGTGCACTGTACATTAGTAACTTTACATGTGTACCTATAGATATTAAATACCGAGTGTGCACTGTACATTAGTAACTTTACATGTGTACCTATAGATATTAAATACCGAGTGTGCACTGTACATTAGTAACTTTACATGTGTACCTATAGATATTAAATACCGAGTGTGCACTGTACATTATTAACTTTACATGTGTACCTATAGATATTAAATACAGAGTGTGCACTGTTCATTGGTAACTTTACATGTGTACCTATAGATATTAAATACCGAGTGTGCACTGTTCATTAGTAACTTTACATGTGTACCTATAGATATTAAATACCGAGTGTGCACTGTACATTGGTAACTTTACATGTGTACCTATAGATATTAAATACAGAGTGTGCACTGTTCATTGGTAACTTTACATGTGTACCTATAGATATTAAATACCGAGTGTGCACTGTACATTAGTAACTTTACATGTGTACCTATAGATATTAAATACCGAGTGTGCACTGTACATTGGTAACTTTACATGTGTACCTATAGATATTAAATACCGAGTGTGCACTGTACATTGGTAACTTTACATGTGTACCTATAGATATTAAATACCGAGTGTGCACTGTACATTAGTAACTTTACATGTGTACCTATAGATATTAAATACCGAGTGTGCACTGTACATTAGTAACTTTACATGTGTACCTATAGATATTAAATACCGAGTGTGCACTGTACATTAGTAACTTTACATGTGTACCTATAGATATTAAATACCGAGTGTGCACTGTACATTAGTAACTTTACATGTGTACCTATAGATATTAAATACCGAGTGTGCACTGTACATTAGTAACTTTACATGTGTACCTATAGATATTAAATACCGAGTGTGCACTGTACATTAGTAACTTTACATGTGTACCTATAGATATTAAATACCGAGTGTGCACTGTTCATTAGTAACTTTACATGTGTACCTATAGATATTAAATACCGAGTGTGCACTGTTCATTGGTAACTTTACATGTGTACCTATAGATATTAAATACCGAGTGTGCACTGTTCATTGGTAACTTTACATGTGTACCTATAGATATTAAATACCGAGTGTGCACTGTTCATTGGTAACTTTACATGTGTACCTATAGATATTAAATACCGAGTGTGCACTGTTCATTAGTAACTTTACATGTGTACCTATAGATATTAAATACCGAGTGTGCACTGTACATTGGTAACTTTACATGTGTACCTATAGATATTAAATACCGAGTGTGCACTGTTCATTAGTAACTTTACATGTGTACCTATAGATATTAAATACCGAGTGTGCACTGTTCATTGGTAACTTTACATGTGTACCTATAGATATTAAATACCGAGTGTGCACTGTACATTAGTAACTTCACATGTGTACCTATAGATATTAAATACCGAGTGTGCACTGTACATTATTAACTTTACATGTGTACCTATAGATGTTAAATACCGATTGTGCACTGTTCATTAGTAACTTCACATGTGTACCTATAGATATTAAATACCGATTGTGCACTGTTCATTAGTAACTTCACATGTGTACCTATAGATATTAAATACCGATTGTGCACTGTTCATTAGTAACTTCACATGTGTACCTATAGATATTAAATACCGAGTGTGCACTGTTCATTGTTAACTTTACATGTGTACCTATAGATATTAAATACCGAGTGTGCACTGTACATTATTAACTTTACATGTGTACCTATAGATGTTAAATACCGATTGTGCACTGTTCATTAGTAACTTCACATGTGTACCTATAGATATTAAATACCGATTGTGCACTGTACATTAGTAACTTCACATGTGTACCTATAGATATTAAATACCGGCTGTGCACTGTTCATTAGTAACTTTACATGTGTACCTATAGATATTAAATACCGAGTGTGCACTGTTCATTAGTAACTTTACATGTGTACCTATAGATATTAAATACCGATTGTGCACTGTACATTAGTAACTTCACATGTGTACCTATAGATATTAAATACCGATTGTGCACTGTTCATTAGTAACTTCACATGTGTACCTATAGATATTAAATACCGATTGTGCACTGTACATTAGTAACTTTACATGTGTACCTATAGATATTAAATACTGAGTGTGCACTGTACATTGGTAACTTTACATGTGTACCTATAGATATTAAATACCGAGTGTGCACTGTTCATTAGTAACTTTACATGTGTACCTATAGATATTAAATACCGAGTGTGCACTGTTCATTAGTAACTTTACATGTGTACCTATAGATATTAAATACCGAGTGTGCACTGTACATTAGTAACTTTACATGTGTACCTATAGATGTTAAATACCGAGTGTGCACTGTACATTAGTAACTTTACATGTGTACCTATAGATATTAAATACCGAGTGTGCACTGTTCATTAGTAACTTTACATGTGTACCTATAGATATTAAATACCGAGTGTGCACTGTTCATTAGTAACTTTACATGTGTACCTATAGATATTAAATACCGAGTGTGCACTGTTCATTAGTAACTTTACATGTGTACCTATAGATATTAAATACCGAGTGTACACTGTACATTGGTAACTTTACATGTGTACCTATAGATATTAAATACCGAGTGTGCACTGTACATGAGTAACTTCACATGTGTACCTATAATGTTAAATACCGAGTGTGCACTGTACATTAGTAACTTTTCATGTGTACCTATAGATGTTAAATACCGAGTGTGCACTGTACATTAGTAACTTTACATGTGTACCTATAGATATTAAATACAGAGTGTGCACTGTACATTAGTAGCTTTACATGTGTACCTATAGATATTAAATACCGAGTGTGCACTGTACATGAGTAACTTCACATGTGTACCTATAATGTTAAATACCGAGTGTGCACTGTACATTAGTAACTTTACATGTGTACCTATAGATGTTAAATACCGAGTGTGCACTGTACATTAGTAACTTTACATGTGTACCTATGGATATTAAATGCCGAGTGTGCACTGTTCATTAGTAACTTTACATGTGTACCTATAGATATTAAATACCGAGTGTGCACTGTTCATTAGTAACTGTACATGTGTACCTATAAATGTTAAATACCGAGTGTGCACTGTACATTATTAACTTTACATGTGTACCTATAGATATTAAATACCGAGTGTGCACTATACATTAGTAACTTTACATGTGTACCTATAGATGTTAAATACCGAGTGTGCACTGTACATTGGTAACTTTACATGTGTACCTATAGATATTAAATACCGAGTGTGCACTGTTCATTAGTAACTTTACATGTGTACCTATAGATATTAAATACAGTGTGCACTGTTCATTAGTAACTTTACATGTGTACCTATAGATATTAAATACCGAGTGTGCACTGTTCATTAGTAACTTTACATGTGAACCTATAGATATTAAATACCGAGTGTGCACTGTTCATTAGTAACTTGACATGTGTACCTATAGATATTAAATACAGAGTGTGCACTGTTCATTAGTAACTTTACATGTGTACCTATAGATATTAAATACCGAGTGTGCACTGTACATTAGTAACTTTACATGTGTACCTATAGATATTAAATACCGAGTGTGCACTGTTCATTAGTAACTTTACATGTGTACCTATAGATATTAAATACAGAGTGTGCACTGTTCATTAGTAACTTTCCATGTGTACCTATAGATATTAAATACAGAGTGTGCACTGTACATTAGTAACTTGACATGTGTACCTATAGATATTAAATACAGTGTGCACTGTACATTAGTAACTTGACATGTGTACCTATAGATATTAAATACCGAGTGTGCACTGTACATTAGTAACTTTACATGTGTACCTATAGATATTAAATACCGAGTGTGCACTGTACATTAGTAACTTTACATGTGTACCTATAGATATTAAATACCGAGTGTGCACTGTACATTAGTAACTTTACATGTGTACCTATAGATATTAAATACCGAGTGTGCACTGTACATTAGTAACTTTACATGTGTACCTATAGATATTAAATACCGAGTGTGCACTGTACATTATTAACTTTACATGTGTACCTATAGATATTAAATACAGAGTGTGCACTGTACATTAGTAACTTTACATGTGTACCTATAGATGTTAAATACCGAGTGTGCACTGTACATTAGTAACTTTACATGTGTACCTATAGATATTAAATACCGAGTGTGCACTGTACATTAGTAACTTTACATGTGTACCTATAGATATTAAATACCGAGTGTGCACTGTACATTATTAACTTTACATGTGTACCTATAGATATTAAATACAGAGTGTGCACTGTACATTAGTAACTTTACATGTGTACCTATAGATATTAAATACAGAGTGTGCACTGTACATTAGTAACTTTACATGTGTACCTATAGATATTAAATACCGAGTGTGCACTGTACATTAGTAACTTTACATGTGTACCTATAGATATTAAATACCGAGTGTGCACTGTACATTAGTAACTTTACATGTGTACCTATAGATATTAAATACCGAGTGTGCACTGTACATTAGTAACTTTACATGTGTACCTATAGATATTAAATACCGAGTGTGCACTGTACATTAGTAACTTTACATGTGTACCTATAGATATTAAATACAGAGTGTGCACTGTTCATTAGTAACTTTACATGTGTACCTATAGATATTAAATACCGAGTGTGCACTGTTCATTAGTAACTTTTCATGTGTACCTATAGATATTAAATACCGAGTGTGCACTGTACATTAGTAACTTTACATGTGTACCTATAGATGTTAAATACCGAGTGCACTGTACATTAGTAACTTTACATGTGTACCTATAGATGTTAAATACCGAGTGTGCACTGTACATTAGTAACTTTACATGTGTACCTATAGATGTTAAATACCGAGTGCACTGTACATTAGTAACTTTACATGTGTACCTATAGATGTTAAATACCGAGTGTGCACTGTACATTAGTAACTTTACATGTGTACCTATAGATATTAAATACTGAGTGTGCACTGTACATTAGTAACTTTACATGTGTACCTATAGATATTAAATACCGAGTGTGCACTGTTCATTAGTAACTTTTCATGTGTACCTATAGATATTAAATACCGAGTTTGCACTGTTCATTAGTAACTTTACATGTGTACCTATAGATGTTAAATACCGAGTGCACTGTACATTAGTAACTTTACATGTGTACCTATAGATGTTAAATACCGAGTGTGCACTGTACATTAGTAACTTTACATGTGTACCTATAGATATTAAATACTGAGTGTGCACTGTACATTAGTAACTTTACATGTGTACCTATAGATATTAAATACTGAGTGTGCACTGTACATTAGTAACTTTACATGTGTACCTATAGATATTAAATACTGAGTGTGCACTGTACTCACCACATGATGCAGATCTTTCTGCTGGGTGTCGGTGCAGCTCATGTGGTACAGCGTGATGTGGTTGATCAGGATGATGATGATGATGATGGTGTTTCTGTAAACATTCATCAGTAGTTCTTGAGGCGTTTAAGCTTTTTTCAGCTTCCTGAGGAAGAAGAGTCTTTACTGGGCCTTTTAAACCCGGCGTGAGGTGTTAGTCCACATCAGCTTTTTGTACACGTAGACTTCAATGAGCTTTAGACTTTTCACTTCTTCTCTATGTAGGTGGAGAGGGAGGTTTTAGATCTTTTGTTTTAGAGATTTTAAGAATCTCCAGGTTGTTGTTTCTACACCAATCAGGTGAGCTTGTCAGAAATCAGCCCAACTACTGTGTCAGTAAATTTTATCTTGTTGGAGAAACAAAGTACATCTGTCTGTCTATTTATCTATCTGTCTGTCTATCTGTCTATCAGGTCTTTCATAATGCAAGCAGCAAAAAAGGGACACGTCACCCCTGTAAATCTGGAGAATGAAGGTTTTCAGATGAAGCCAGTGAAGAAGGAAGAAAGTGATGATGACTGTTACTTCTGTAAGTACATTCGGAGCAATGTGCCACACTTCCACCAGACAGTGTGGTAGAGTACAGTGGGGTTAGTTTTGGGGTCACTCATCAGTAGAAATAATAAGAGAATGAGGATAGTGGGAATAGAACCTGTACTGTCCTGTGAGGAAGTGCTGCTCCACTCCAGTCTGGATTTATTTGTGATTAGAAACCCACAATCTTACATTTCCTCCAGTTGTTAAGTTTCTACTTCTGATGGAATTTTAGGTGAAGTAGCAGTAATCCCTGTGGAACGCCTCGCCACAGTGATCCAACAGTGTGGGGGTTTCCAAAAGAAGGCTGTAAAGAATGAAGAACCTGCAGATACAGATGGACTCAGTAAGACTTTTATATCTTGAGCAAAACATCTTTTATTTTATAAAGATTCATTTGTGTCAGAATTTATCGTAGCATTTTTGTGACCTAGTTTTACCACAACCAATGTTGAACCACAAACACCATGAATAATAGTAATAATAATAAACAGCATCATATATAATAGTAATAATAATAATAAACAGCATCATATATAATAGTAATAATAATAATAAACAGCATCATATATAATAGTAATAATAATAATAATAAACAGCATCATATATAATAGTAATAATAATAATAAACAGCATCATATCTAATAGTAATAATAATAATAATAAACAGCATCATATATAATAGTAATAATAATAATAAACAGCATCATATATAATAATAATAATAAACAGCATCATATTTAATAATAGTAATAATAAACAGCATCATATATAATAGTAATAATAGTAATAATAAACAGCATCATATATAATAGTAATAATAATAATAAACAGCATCATATATAATAGTAATAATAATAAATAAACAGCATCATATATAATACTAATAATAATAATAAACAGCATCATATATAATAGTAATAATAATAATAAACAGCATCATATATAATAGTAATAATAATAATAATAAACAGCATCATATATAATACTAATAATAATAATAAACAGCATCATATATAATACTAATAATAATAATAAACAGCATCATATATAATAATAGTAATAATAAACAGCATCATATATAATAGTAATAATAGTAATAATAAACAGCATCATATATAATAGTAATAATAATAATAATAAACAGCATCATATATAATACTAATAATAATAATAAACAGCATCATATATAATAATAGTAATAATAAACAGCATCATATATAATAGTAATAATAGTAATAATAAACAGCATCATATATAATAGTAATAATAATAATAAACAGCATCATATATAATAATAGTAATAATAAACAGCATCATATATAATAGTAATAATAATAATAAACAGCATCATATATAATATTAATAATAATAATAATAAACAGCATCATATATAATAGTAATAATAATAATAATAGACAGCATCATATATAATAATAATAATAATAATAAACAGCATCATATATAATAATAATAGTAATAATAAACAGCATCATATATAATAGTAATAATAATAATAATAAACAGCATCATATATAATATTAATAATAATAATAATAAACAGCATCATATATAATAGTAATAATAATAATAATAGACAGCATCATATATAATAATAATAATAATAAACAGCATCATATATAATAATAATAGTAATAATAAACAGCATCATATATAATAGTAATAATAATAATAATAAACAGCATCATATATAATAGTAATAATAGTAATAATAAACAGCATCATATATAATAGTAATAATAGTAATAATAAACAGCATCATATAAAATAGTAATAATAGTAATAATAAACAGCATCATATATAATAGTAATAATAATAATAAACAGCATCATATATAATAATAGTAATAATAAACAGCATCATATATAATAGTAATAATAATAATAAACAGCATCATATATAATATTAATAATAATAATAATAAACAGCATCATATATAATAGTAATAATAATAATAATAGACAGCATCATATATAATAATAATAATAATAATAAACAGCATCATATATAATAATAATAGTAATAATAAACAGCATCATATATAATAGTAATAATAATAATAATAAACAGCATCATATATAATATTAATAATAATAATAATAAACAGCATCATATATAATAGTAATAATAATAATAATAGACAGCATCATATATAATAATAATAATAATAAACAGCATCATATATAATAATAATAGTAATAATAAACAGCATCATATATAATAGTAATAATAATAATAATAAACAGCATCATATATAATAGTAATAATAGTAATAATAAACAGCATCATATATAATAGTAATAATAGTAATAATAAACAGCATCATATAAAATAGTAATAATAGTAATAATAAACAGCATCATATATAATAGTAATAATAGTAATAAACAGCATCATATAAAATAGTAATAATAGTAATAATAAACAGCATCATATAAAATAGTAATAATAGTAATAATAAACAGCATCATATAAAATAGTAATAATAGTAATAATAAACAGCATCATATATAATAGTAATAATAGTAATAATAAACAGCATCATATATAATAGTAATAATAATAATAATAAACAGCATCATATATAATAGTAATAATAATAATAAACAGCATCATATATAATAGTAATAATAAACAGCATCATATATAATAGTAATAATAGTAATAATAAACAGCATCATATATAATAGTAATAATAGTAATAATAAACAGCATCATATATAATAGTAATAATAATAATAATAAACAGCATCATATATAATAGTAATAATAATAATAAACAGCATCATATATAATAGTAATAATAATAATAATAATAAAAAGCATCATATAATAGTAATAATAATAAACAGAATCATATATAATAGTAATAATAATAATAAACAGCATCATATATAATAGTAATAATAATAATAAACAGCCTCATATATAATACTAATAATAATAATAAACAGCATCATATATATAATAATAATAATAATAATAAACATCATATATAATAATAATAATAATAAACAGCATCATATATAATAGTAATAATGATAATAATAAACAGCATCATATATAATAGTAATAATAATAATAAACAGCATCATATATAATAGTAATAATAATAATAAACAGCATCATATATAATAGTAATAATAATAATAATAATAAACAGCATCATATATAATAGTAGTAATAATAATAATAAACAGTATCATATATAATAGTAATAATAATAATAAACAGCATCATATCTAATAGTAGTAATAATAATAATAAACAGTATCATATATAATAGTAATAATAATAATAAACAGCATCATATATAATAGTAATAATAATAATAAACAGCATCATATATAATACTAATAATAATAATAAACAGCATCATATATAATAGTAATAATAATAATAAACAGCATCATATATAATAGTAATAATAATAAACAGCATCATATATAATAGTAATAATAATAATAAACAGCATCATATATAATACTAATAATAATAATAAACAGCATCATATATAATAATAGTAATAATAAACAGCATCATATATAATAGTAATAATAGTAATAATAAACAGCATCATATATAATAGTAATAATAATAATAATAAACAGCATCATATATAATAGTAATAATAATAATAAACAGCATCATATATAATAGTAATAATAATAATAATAAACAGCATCATATATAATACTAATAATAATAATAAACAGCATCATATATAATAATAGTAATAATAAACAGCATCATATATAATAGTAATAATAAACAGCATCATATATAATAGTAATAATAATAATAAACAGCATCATATATAATAATAGTAATAATAAACAGCATCATATATAATAGTAATAATAGTAATAATAAACAGCATCATATATAATACTAATAATAATAATAAACAGCATCATATATAATAATAGTAATAATAAACAGCATCATATATAATAGTAATAATAGTAATAATAAACAGCATAATATATAATAGTAATAATAATAATAATAAACAGCATCATATATAATAGTAATAATAATAATAAACAGCATCATATATAATAGTAATAATAATAATAAACAGCATTATATATAATAATAATAATAATAATAATAATAAATAGCATCATATATAATAATAATAATAATAAACAGCATCATATATAATAGTAATAATAATAATTAACAGCATCATATATAATAGTAATAATAATAATAAACAGCGTCATATATAATAGTAATAATAATAATGAACAGCATCATATATAATAGTAATAATAATAATAATAAACTGCATCATATATAATAGTAATAATAATAATAAACAGCATCATATATAATAATAATAATAATAATAAACAGCATCATATATAATAGTAATAATAATAATAAACAGCGTCATATATAATAGTAATAATAATAATGAACAGCATCATATATAATAGTAATAATAATAATAATAAACTGCATCATATATAATAGTAATAATAATAATAAACAGCATCATATATAATAATAATAATAATAATAAACAGCATCATATATAATAGTAATAATAATAATAAACAGCGTCATATATAATAGTAATAATAATAATGAACAGCATCATATATAATAGTAATAATAATAATAATAAACAGCATCATATATAATAGTAATAATAATAATAAACAGCATCATATATAATAGTAATAATAATAATAATAAACAGCATCATATATAATAGTAATAATAATAATAAACAGCATCATATATAATAGTAATAATAATAATAATAAACAGCATCATATATAATAGTAATAATAATAATAAACAGCATCATATATAATAGTAATAATAATAATAATAAACAGCATCATATATAATAGTAATAATAATAATAAACAGCATCATATATAATAGTAATAATAATAATAATAATAAACAGCATCATATGTAATAATAATAATAATAATAATAATTAATAATAATAATGAGGTTAATCCAGTAAATACCCACAGATGTGGGAAGTCAAAAAAGCTTAGAATTTCAAAATGTTATTAGTTTGTTTTAGTAGGATTTCTTCATCTACGTACGTCTGCAGTCCATTAATGCTGCTTAGGCCTGTACCTCAGATCTTCTTCACGTTTTGATTGAATTTAGGTGACGTATCTATAATCTCTGTGGAATACCGCGGCCCAGCGCGCCGGCAGCGTGGAGGGTTTCAGATGAAACCAGAGAAGAAGGAAGAACCTGAAAATAAGGATGAAATTGGTAAGACTTTATATAAATAATGTTATTGAGGTAAAAATATAAAGATTAATTTTTGTTTCATGAATTAAACTGTATCACTAGTTTTACCATCAATAATAACAGTAATATTAATATAATCCAGCACATAATATTTTGAACTCTCTACCATGCTCTGATAATTCACTGATTGTTCCTGTAACACGTTCCCCTGTGGGGATTCAGGATAAAACAGGTTCTTAGTGCCCTCCTACTGTTTGTAAGATGTGATAAATGGGTTCCTCGTTTGCTGTGATGCATGAGCAGTGTCAGTGGAGAGATCCTGGTGTTTGATCCTGGTGTTTGGGTGGGTGGGTGTGGGTGGGTGGGTGGGTGTG
Source organism: Trichomycterus rosablanca (assembly GCF_030014385.1). NCBI lineage: Eukaryota > Metazoa > Chordata > Actinopteri > Siluriformes > Trichomycteridae > Trichomycterus > Trichomycterus rosablanca. The sequence continues at coordinate 52,821,294 of NC_085992.1, read as the reverse complement.
TGGGTGTGGGTGGGTGGTTGGGTGTGGGTGGGTGGGTGGGTGGGTGGGTGTGGGTGGGTGGGTGGGTGGGTGTGTGTGGGTGTGGGTGGGTGGTTGGGTGTGGGTGGGTGGGTGTGGTTGGGTGTGGGTGGGTGGGTGGGGGTGGGTGGGTGTGTGTTTGTGTGTGGGTGTGTAAGAATGTTTTTATTGTATTTTTCGTGTACTTTGAGCATCTGTGTAACCAAACACAAATTCCTCGTGTGTGTGTGAGCAAACTTGGCCCATAAAGTCTGATCCTGATTCTGATCCTGATTCTGATCCTGATTCTGATCCTGATTCCGAAAATGGTCCACAAATGCAGATCCAAACACTCACACCAAGCTAAACTGTAGAGAGCTAACACTGGGATCAATGTGCAAAAATAAGATTTGCTACCTGCAGCTTTACTGAAGCTTCAGCTCCTGATGAACTTGTCTGATCCAAATCTCTGATCCCGTAGATGCGAGTGTCACAGACTGCTCCATAATAAATGTTACAAACACAAAATCAGGCGGCACGGTGGCTCGGTGGGTAGCACTGTCTTCTCACAGCAAGAAGGTCCTGAGTTCAATCCCACAGGTGGGGTGGACCGGGTCCTTTCTGTGTGGAGTTGTGCATGTTCTCCCCATGTCTGTGTGGGTTTGTCTGTGTGAGGTGAACTGGAGACACTAAATCATTCATGACTGTGTTTGATATTAAACCTGAACTGATGAATTATGGGTAAGCAGTAACGACCCGTCCTGTCATGAATGGAACTAAAGTGTGAAACATCACGTTATAATCATCATAAATAAAAGTTTAAATGCTTGTTGTATCTGACCTTGTTTTTTTTCCTGTCGGTGGCTAATGAAGAAATCATCACATGGACGGGCTCGCTACCCCCCAGGAATCATATCAAGCCTGTATACTCATCTAAGGTGTTCCTCGGGGGGGTCCCCTGTGACATGAATCAGGGTATATTCTCTTATTTAAAACATCAACTCATGATCATTTTATTTTAATGTGCTTTAGTTCATTTGGGTTTTTTTATGCTGTTTTTCTTCAGCCGGCCTCATCGCGACGTTCGCCGGCTTCGGCCCGCTGACCGTAACATGGCCCGCTTCGAAAGGTCCCCTCAAACCTAGAGGTAACAGCACGGAAATTTTATCATTTAATTATGTTATTATTTAATCCCAGGGTTTGGGAGGGGTTCTAAATAAATGTGAATGGTTGAACAGATGATGGGTGATCATTTCACCGCTGGGATTTAATCTAACACGACACGTTACAGTAGGGTTAGGGTTAACCTGCGTGTTTCAGTTCAACGTAACGTTAGTGCATATTTTTGTGATGTTCATCAGTGTGATTAATCCACCGAGAAATAAAGGAAATGTATTTAGTAGCTTTTTATTTTTTAATTATTAGAATTTAAAGGTTTTCCTTGGTTGTGATTCAGATAAAGCACAAACATTATTTATATTAAATATTTATTATTTATATAAATCCACGTTCTGAAACATGAGCATCATTTCAGTCGCTGCTTCCTCTCACACTCGTCCGGTCTGAACTCAAAAATGTATTTAAGAACGACTCTATAGTTTTAACTAAACTAAATCCACAATCTTGTTTTATTCTTTATTTTATCAGCTAAGTGAAAACTCATGATCATTAACTTCCATAATTCCAACCCAAGCCTGTGTCCTCATAACTGGTTAACTCAACCAACTAGTAACTCAACCCAAAGCAGGAACTTTTATTGGCTTTATATAATTAGAAGCACTAATGTTCTCATGAAACACTTTAATGTCGCTGCTGCATCTTTATTCATTATGATTAGCATGTTGGCACTTGGAATACAGACGATAAGCCGAATCACTTTAACATTCAGTTGATTATCTTATTGTTCAGCGTTACTGTTGTATTCACTAACGTTAGATAAATCCTTTATTAATCCTGAAGGAAATGAAGGTTTACTCCTTTTATTAATCAGTGAAGACGTTTTGATATGAAAGGTAGTTTTTTTTATTTTGATAGGACGCTGTACACTCATGGTGGCCGGTTATCAGTTAAATCTGCATCATTATCACTATTATTGGTTATTATACAGATTATTATCCTCCTGACTCAGGTGTTGGTATCAGTAGATCGGCGCTCGGCATTTTAGTTTAGTGTTTAATCCCGAAGCTCAGTGAGACAGGATTGTGATTCCAGCTGCACCATCAGTTCTAAAATTCGGGGAGTGGAATCAACTTTGGTTTTAAAATGTGAGCTTCTTAACTCTGTATGTACAGCCATTTACACTGGTTCTTTTTCTCTCCTCCTCTGTGTAGGGTACGTTTATCTGGTATTCGAATCGGAGGACTCTGTGCGGGCGCTGCTGCAGGCCTGCACACAGAGCCAGAGTTCAGAAAGTAACATGGAGTACTATTTCAAGATGTCCAGCAAGAGATACTCGAGTAAGAGGGTAAGTAACCCTGGATCAGGGCGGGTGTTGCAGGGATATTTTTAGAAGTGGCCACCCTATTAAATTTCCTGCATTAGGAGGTAATGGCTCTCTCAGCGGTTTGTTGGAGTCCAGAGCCCTAACAGAGCTTTGTAACCCTGTATTAGACTGATTTGGACCAAATCTTTATCAGTTTCTATTCATTACATGTTGCTGTTTGATGTTTTAGCTTATTTGCCTTGCTTAAAAAGTTTGATATAAGGGTGTGCTGTGGTGTTATTTTTACCTGTAAGATGTCTGACAGTGCACCCCCCTCTCCCCCGTCCTGTGTTCTCCAGGTCCAGGTGAGGCCGTGGGTCATGGCGGATTGTACCCATGTCAGTGAGGACTTCAGACTCAGGCGGAGCTTTTCTGCTTATGTCGGAGCGCTGCACGGGGGACTCTGCGCTAAAGACCTCAGCATGATAATAAATGATTTGTTTGGGGGGGTTTCTTACGCAGAGCTCGACACGGACAATCATGAGTACCCCACTGGTAAGATGCGCTCTGTTTTTGGGTGTTTTACTCCCTCTTCTGCTGGTTTGGTGTTCTGATGTTCTAGTCCAGATCTGGATTAGTGCTCGACCGTTACAGGATCTCAGTGATCTCAATCAGATCAGTAACACCAGATTCCACAGCCTTCATTTCCCTAACCCATCAGCTGGTGGCTCGTCCCTCCCCGGCCACTGTCTACAGGTTTTCACCATAGCTGCCTGTGATGCCCCCTGCTGTTTGGGAGATACGAGTGTATAATATAAATATAAATGATATTAATCCAGTATGTTTGTCTCACCCAGCGCAGTTTGGAACCGTTTTTTAATTGTTCCTGTTCTAAGTGTAATCGATCATGTTAACTTTCTTTTTTTAGGTTCTGGGCGTGTGATGTTTAATAATAAAAGCAGCTACATGAGGGCTGTGAGTGCCGAGTCTGTGGAGATCAGGACCCCCAAATTTAATAAAAAGGTATTTAATCCAACTGCCTCATTTTTCACAATGTAAAACCAGAAAGCTTCCTCTTTATTTCACTGAGACGAACATTCTGACTGCTTCCTCTATACCAGTGTTTCTCAACCTTTTTTCAGTCACGGCACCCTTTAAAAGTATTCAAAATCTCAAGTCACCCCAGTCTAAAATGTATTAAAAAACTTACACTCTGCATCCCTCAGACTGCTAACACACAAAAACACTACAGGGAAGAGTCATGTAATGCAATGTGGTTGTATTGCATTAACTTTTAGATCTTCTCTTGTGCAGAGATGTGCCTGTGTTTGTTTCTGCTTTAAAACATAAGCACCATGAAAGAACCAGATTTAACATCATTAAACAAGTTTATAGTTTATTTCTAAACTATAATAATAATATCTCTCAATTATTTACGGTTACGGCTCTCAAACTTAAACTCAAAAGAAGCTTTATTGGCATGACAAATAAGGACATTCGTATTGCCAAAGCAAGTTACAGAGAAATAATAAAAATAACAATAAAAAAAAGAACAAATATATACAAAAGTTACATGTGCAAAAATATAAAATAGTATAAAATATTAATAAAAACAGTGCAAAATAATAACAATAAAAATTATAATATTTACATTAATGAGGTAATGAGCTCTCTCTCTGTGTGTGTGTGTGTGTGTGTGTGTGTCGCTTGCTCTCTCCACGATACTGAAAGTGATTTGAATATCGATAATAAACAGCTCTTATTATGACTGATTGATTCCCTCTACTGATGGAAGCGGAATGGTTGAACTACAGCCGATAAGAACTGCACAGAAATAAAAATATATATTATAGCGGCTCCCAGAGGCGCGACTCGGTTCCTTTTGTTCATTTTAAAGCGCCGTTCAATAGAATCGGATCGTTCGCGAACGACTCATCACTATAGACGACGCACGCAACCCGCGTTGACGTTGTAGCGTGGGGAAAGGGGCGTGTGAGACAAATGTTGATGTTTGAGGCGGCTAATGGAATACATTTTCATGATAAGTTGACTTTTTTGTATTTAATATTTTTTTCATTTTCAATATCAGTAACGTCAGAATATTTTTGACGGCACCCCTGGCGAAGGTACCCCGGTTGAGAAAGGCTGCTCTATACGACCATAAATATAATGTTACTAATTATTATAATACTATACTAATTACATAATTTTACTAATTATTATAATACTATATTATTTATATAATGTTACTAATTATACTAATACTATACTATACTCATATAATGTTACTAATTATTATAATATTATACTAATTATATAATGGTACTAATTATATTAATACTATGAGACTTGGTAACTAATTTAAACTTCTTCTGTTGGAAATGTTAGATTCAGATTGATCCGTACCTGGAAGAGAAGATATGCCAGGTGTGCAGTCACCACCTGGGGGCGCTATTCTGCAGGAACCAGGTAACCAAGGTTAACCAGGTTAACATGGGGAGGGGATCTATGATTTGGTGGAGGTGTTTGAAAGACATTTGGGGCATTTTGGGTATAAAACGTTAAAGATTAACACATGTAAAAGAGAAAATAGTTCCTGGAGTTCTGAAATCTTCTGGCTTTGCACTTATTGTCATTTGTTTGCTTGTTTGCATGCAGGCCTGCTTCACATATTACTGCCGTTCATGCTGGCAGAAGAAACACACAGAGGAGAGTTTGATGGATCACCTTCCTCTGATGCGTAACCAGAGGAACAAAGATTCCAGCTGAATGCCTTGTTCAAGTCAGAAAGCACTGGTTCTGCCTGGACCCTACCACACCTCCCACCACACCTCCCACAACACCTCCCACAACACCTCCCAGGCATCTCCAGCACCAGGAGAAAATGTGTTTCTATTTACAAACTACAGAGAAGTTGATCAGTAAAACACTGGAACTCTTTTATTTCTACTTTTTCTACTCGGTGAAATAAAGATGTAAGAGAATGAACACATCACACATTCTTCTTTACTGTGTTTTCTTAATGTTCCAACTTTTTGGAAATGGGGTTTGTATTATTCTTCCTTAGATATTAAACTAACTGTGGTAGATTAGATTTATAGTATGTTGGAGGTGAATACTTTTGGTCACATTAATGATTGTATGTGTGTATGTATGTGGGTAGCGGTACACTGTGTTAAAGAGTGGTTTCTGAAGTATTTTGGAGTGTGTGTGGTTGTCGTCATCATGCCGTGTGATGTTCTCTCATGCAGTGCTGTCTGAGGGCTCAGAGGCCACGCTCATTCAACAGTCGTCTGCAGATAATAAGATTATAAACTTTTAAAATAATCAATGAATGTACAGCCCAGGGCAGGTGTAGCCTAGTGGTTAAGGTACTGGACTATTAATTCAAATGTTGCTGGTTCAAGCCCCACCACTGCCAGATTGCCACTGTTGGGCCCTTGAGCAAGGCCCTTAACTTTCAATAGCTTAGATAGTTTACTGTCACAATCCTGTAAGTCACTCTGGTTCACTCTGGTACTTACGGCACATTTAATATTGTAACATAAGATTATTGTAATTTTTCTCATTTAATTTTTAACATTAATGCTCAGTAGTGAAAAGTTCTAAACAACGCATTGATGTGAATACATTAGAACTGTGCTAACAGCGCCCTCTGGTGGATAAAACCTCAACCTGTTAAACGAGTAACTACTGTACCTGTAGAGTGGGTTCACAAGCCAAATTCATCAGGAGCTTCACATCAACATCTTACTAACAAACTGTTTATAGTCATAATAAAAAAACAGTATCAAAGGTAAAATGTGCTTAATACTGACGGAGTATTAGAGCCACTTTTATTTTATTTACCTTTTAAACTTTGATTTTGAGAATAAAGTTGAAATGTTCTGGCCAGTTCAGAGAAGCATGAAGGAAAGGAAACATCTTACAGTAAACCATCAGAACCTGCAAATTCTGTTTCAGCTGAAGAACTTATTACACACTTTATGTAAACGAAGATTCCTGCTAAATTAGTTCAGTGCTTTTAAATTAATAAAATATAAAAAAAATATTACCAAACCCTGAACTCATTTTAACACAAGAACATTTTTTTTTTTAATCATTTTAACTTTATTCTCAGATTCTAAACGTATTTTTTTATTTATATGCCGTCATTCTTTAACATTTAAATAATACTAATTATAAAATAAAAAATATGAGGGTCAGTAGATAATTTTCTTTACACCAAGGGGTTTAATGTGTGCCCATTATTATTAGTAGTAGTGGCAGTAATAATATACTGCTATTATTGTTGTTATTAATATTATAATTATTACTTAGAATATAAATAAAGCATGGGATTTTAGTATGTGTGTGTAAGTGTGTGATGGATGGATGAAAGGAAGGAACTGAAAGTGTATATATTTGATGTATAGATATTAGATATGTGTGTATAGATTTGATGTATAGATGGTATCTGTAATACATTTATTAGGATGTGCCTTTGACCATGTGTGGATTTAGAACCCAGCACTGATTTTTTCAGCACAGGAGTGGAACTGAAGTGTGAATGGAACAGTGTGACTCTGCTGTGCTAGAGGTTTTTGTACTGTGGTGTTTTCTGGGCTCAGTAAATCTACAGTTTTGTGATTGTAATTGTTCTGGTAATGATGTGAACTGTGAATGTAAGATGAATAATCCACATCGCTGTACTGTTAATAATGACAGAAGAATTATGCATGAACAAACTTGTGTGGAACGTTGATTATTTTGGCTCTGAAAGTGTTTCCGTCTCCTAAAGAATGTTTTCTGTTAGCAGAATAAAAGTGAAGATGATGTGAAAACATGGAGGATGTTGAGGTGAAGATAAAGTTTCTCAGTTTCATTACAGTCACCTGAATGTCATTATTAGATCAGTGCGTCTGTTACAGTACTAAATCCTTCTGGGGTTTTTTCTAGAAAAGATTTTAAAAAGAATTCTTTGCTGTTCCTGATCATATCGATGAACTGATTGTTAAAGGTCTGATTAAGTACGAATAGCTGCTCAATATCTTTAATCATTGTTCAGTTACGTTATAGAACATTAATGTTACCAGATTTTTGGTCTTGTGTGACTTCAGATTGAAAGTAAATTTATTTAACTTTATTAAACTGGACTGATGAAATGTGTTTTGTGTTACTCAAATCATCACATTGTTAATTCATCTTAAAATTAATAAAAATTTTAAAAAATGTCATTTTAACTTAATGGATTTTTTTTACAAGGATGTGATGATGATTCTCAGCATTTATACATTATAATACATTACAGATACAGCAGATCAACCTCAGAAATCTAAAATAAACCATTTAAGAACTTTTATTTGTTTTCAGCAGTGAAGGAGGAGGAAGAGCACAAAGTTACGGAGCTCCATCAGGAAATCCTCAGAATAAAGAGAAAATCACACCGAACTGAGCTGCACTGTTTATAAAAAATATATTTCTTCACTTTCTGCACTAATAAGTCTGATTTTATTCACAAGTGAATATTAATTAAAGCCATTAAATACAAATTCAACTATCAAACATTGTGCAACAAAGTGCAAAACTGATAAATACCATTAATGATCTAAATTCTGTTGTAAATACATTTGAATTATTTGTATAAACAGGAAGAAAAGATTCCAAACCAATTCTGTATTTAATAGAACAAAAACTGTACAAATTACATTTATTATAAACAAGTTTCTATTTGAACTAATAATTAGATTTTTGTAGTTGATGCTTCTTGTCTGGCTGTAACAGATTATTTAAATGTTAGGACAGAGGTTTGTTATATCACATGTTTATTAATGCTGGTATAAGATTAGAAATTTTTCTGTGTTTAGAAATATTAATAAATTTGACAAAGTTAAACATCAATTAGTTATAATTTATTTTTGTTTTTTAGCAACTATGAAGTCAGAACGCTGTTTTCATGTAGATGAGGAAACCGGAGCAATCAGAGGAACATGGACAGGGGAGAACATGCAAACTCCATGCAAAAAGAATCCAGTAAGCCCAGGAATCAAACCCAGGACCTTCTTGCTGTGAGGCGACAGTGCCACCCACTTTGACTGGCCTGCCGCCCTGGCAATTCCAGCCTAGGGTTAGGAGGATACAGCAGAAGGTCCAGTCTTGGAATTTGGTCACGTCCTGAATCTGTGACTTTAAAGAGTCGGTTCCGAAAAAAAAAAACGAACCCCCGCTGGTCGAAATGAGCAAGAACACAAAAAACAAGATCCGCTGCTTTTGTTCATCATTCGTCTGTGAAGTCGTTTTCTGCTCTGTTAAAATGCAGAATCTCATCGTCCAGTCCGAAGTGATCGATGAGCTGAGAGAGACTGGACCCCTGAGCGTCTGTAGATAATTCAGTCTGTAGTTCGTACAGCGCCGTCTGAGCACAGCGCCGCCACTTCTGTATCAGTGTCTGTAGCTCGGTCAGGTCGTTCTAATGAACAACAGACACAAATCATTCAAACATACTGAGAAACAGACTGTTAGTGACAAAACACACTCAAACATACTGAACAACACTGGGACAGCTAGTAAAGGTAAAGAAATTTCCACCAATAATTAAAAACAGTTTTAACTGATCATCTTTATCAGATTTATTTATCTGTGATGATCCCACTGTGCCGCACACAGACACTGAAAATGTGCAGATGAGAGGAACCTTTCAGTCATTAACTGTTCACCTGTTTACCTGCCGAGAGTTCCAGCACAACATGTTTTATACTAGAAACTACGTCTACATATCAATAAAGTTAATAAGGGAAATCAATAAATTATTTTAATTATTTATAACAATATTTTTGTTGTTTTTATAGGCTTTCCAATTAGGAACTGGGTGTGGTCACTGCTATTAAAACAGCTTTACCTTTGTCCTGTACATTTTGACCATCTTGAGTCTTCGTAGCATCTCAGATTTCTCTTTAACATCTTTCTTTAGTTTCTCTCGGAGCTGAAGTAAGTCCTGTCGAGAGGTCTGAGGAGAGTCTGATCTGCTCAGAGCGTCTTCATGTGTTCTCATGGTCTCATTTCTGTTATCATCAGCCTCGTCCTGGTCCTGCTGGTTCCTCTCCTCGTTTACAGTGTGTGGTACCTCGTCCTCCTGGATTTTGAGTTGTTTTATCACATGGCCGGGGGAAGTAAAGGATCGTCTGGCTCTTTTTAATCTCTCTCTTAGTGCAGAACTCATCGGCTGGGAGGAGGAAAGAGAGCTGTGAGTTTATTAACATAAACCATAAACAGAGGCACTGTTATAGGATCTGAAATGGGAATTATGAAGAGATGAGTACCTGGGCAGACAGCCTATATATGTATTATATACTATAGTAAACCATTCCAGCAAAGTCATAGTGTATTATCAGGGTACACTAAATAGTTTATATACACCCAAACAGCACATCCAACTTTCATACGTAACACCCAAAACATTTCTCTAATGATGGACAAGAAAACTTTTTCCCATGAGTACTGGGTATTTGAATACTCTGTGGATGGGTACTGTTGGATGTACAGGGGTTGGACAAAATAACTGAAACACCTGGTTTTAGACCACAATAATTTATTAGTATGGTGTAGGTCCTCCTTTTGCGGCCAATACAGCATCAATTCGTCTTGGAAATGACATATACAAGTCCTGCACAGTGGTCAGAGGGATTTTAAGCCATTCTTCTTGCAGGATAGTGGCCAGGTCACTACGTGATGCTGGTGGAGGAAAACGTTTCCTGACTCGCTTCTCCAAAACACCCCAAAGTGGCTCAATAATATTTAGATCTGGTGACTGTGCAGGCCATGGGAGATGTTCAACTTCACTTTCATGTTCATCAAACCAATCTTTCACCAGTCTTGCTGTGTGTATTGGTGCATTGTCATCCTGATACACGGCACCGCCATTGGATGCACATGGTCCTCCAGAACGGTTCGGTAGTCCTTGGCAGTGACGCGCCCATCTAGCACGAGTATCGGGCCAAGGGAATGCCATGATATGGCAGCCCAAACCATCACTGATCCACCCCCATGCTTCACTCTGGGCATGCAACAGTCTGGGTGGTACGCTTCTTTGGGGCTTCTCCACACCGTAACTCTCCCGGATGTGGGGAAAACAGTAAAGGTGGACTCATCAGAGAACAATACATGTTTCACATTGTCCACAGCCCAAGATTTGCGCTCCTTGCACCATTGAAACCGACGTTTGGCATCGGCACGAGTGACCAAAGGTTTGGCTATAGCAGCCCGGCCGTGTATATCGACCCTGTGGAGCTCGCGACGGACAGTTCTGGTGGAAACAGGAGAGTCGAGGTGCACATTTAATTCTGCCGTGATTTGGGCAGCCGTGGTTTTATGTTTTTTGGATACAATCCGGGTTAGCACCCGAACATCCCTTTCAGACAGCTTCCTCTTGCGTCCACAGTTAATCCTGTCGGATGTGGTTTGTCCTTCTTGGTGGTATGCTGACATTACCCTGGATACCGTGGCTCTTGATACATCACAAAGACTTGCTGTCTTGGTCACAGATGCGCCAGCAAGACGTGCACCAACAATTTGTCCTCTTTTGAACTATGGTATGTCACCCATAATGTTGTGTGCATTGCAATATTTTGAGCAAAACTGTGCTCTTACCCTTCTAATTGAACCTTCACACTCTGCTCTTACTGGTGCAATGTGCAATTAATGAAGATTGGCCACCAGACTGGTCCAATTTAGCCATGAAACCTCCCACACTAAAATGACAGGTGTTTCAGTTATTTTGTCCAACCCCTGTATGTGCTGGGGTAGAGTTGGATACATGGGTGCTGTTGTGTATGGGTTCTGTTGGATTTGTGCCGTTTTCTATAATTGCACTGTAACAGGACCATATTTATTTAATGGAACTTTGGGGTCAGTAAACACTGGGCCAAGCAGAGTTCTCGTAGCATCTAACTACCCCAGATTCATCCATAAGACGGTGAGGTGTGGTCCATCATTCCACAGAATGTTCCATACACCCATAATCAGACAAAACATAAAAGTGACCTGTCTCCTTCCTGAGGAATGCTTGCAGTGTGGTAGAGCACTCGTTCCTGCAGGAAGAGGTCATGAGGGGGTTACTTGGTCTGTAATGTTTGGTAGGTCAGAGTCACATGTCAGAGTAACATCCACATGAACCACCACACAAGGTTTCCCATTAGAACATCACACTGCTGATCCATCCTGTTTCCATCTCCCAATCAGGTAAGCATGTCCACGCACCCACCATCCACAATCATCAGACCAGGCGGGTGCTTTAGGCAGTGGACAGGATCAGCATGGACAGACTGATCTTCTCACCTGCTGCTCTCTACTCTGCAACTGATCCATCACACCAAACAGTTCCTGTCATAACCGAGTTATCAGGTTAGTGCTAAGGTCCACCACCACATGGGGCAGGGAGCAACAGATAGACTACAGTCAGTACTTGTATACCCACAAAGTTCATCTGTTAGGTTGGCTTTATATCAGATAAAATAAAGAGCTTGGTAAGTGAACCTTATAAAGATGAACATTTATTAAAGTAGATAAATAAATCATGTTTGTTACCTTCTCCACCCCGGACTGTTGGTGCAGTGATGGATCTCTCTTCTTCTTCAGCGGTGTTTCATTCATAACTGCTCACAGATCCTTCAGCTGCACTACTACATTCAAGTAACACTCTTTTTAAGCCACCTAACATTAATCTACTGTTATTGTTACATCGGTTAATCACACCTGATTTAACTCATCACGGAACTGAAAATCTTTAGAATTTATTTAGAAAACTGGAACATTTTTATTTCTATTTAAACATTTTTGCTCATTATGTCTTCCGTCAAGTTGCTGGCGAAGGAAAATGACGTATCCGGAAGACAGGCTCATGGGAAATGTAGTTTTCAAACACCGCGCTGGAACTACAGTAAGCTAATTTTATTTATTAGTGAGTTTTAACTTGCAGTAGGTCGATTATAGTCTTTTGAAATTATATTGACTAAATTACTGTTAATGTATTTACAAGTAACACCGGTATAACATTATAATGTAAAACTTTATTACAGAAATATTGGGACGGTATTTGAAACGTCGCTAAAACTGGAAAGCATTGATGACAAATCGCTTTAATTTATATTAAATGTAAAGCAGGAGAGTATTGCATTATTATTAAAAATAATTTTACTTCATCTTAATAACTAATTTATCCTGGTCAGGGTCGTGGTGGGTACTGTTTCACCGGAAAACACTGGACACAAGGCAGGAATACCCTGGACAGGGCACCAGTTCATTTCAGGTCTTCAGCTTGAATAAAACTATGAATTATCATAAACATTCAGTAATGGTCAAAAGTCTGAGACCAGCAGTGAAATGCTTCAGTTTTTCATTGTTCTCGAGTGTATTAGGACCAGTGATAGCTCAGTGGTTAAGGTACTGGACTAGTAAACAGAAGATTGCCGGTTCAAGCCCCGCCACCACCAAGTTGCCACTGTTGGGTCCCTGAGCAAGGCCCTTAACCCTCAATTGCTCATTGTGTTGCGCTCATTGTGTAAGTTGCTTTGGATAAAAGCGTCTGCTAAATGCTGAAAATGTAAATGTATATATATTTCAGAATTGTATTGGTTTTGTGCCCATAATAGGGCAACAATGTTTTTATTACAGTAAACTTTTGTTTTATAAAATTTATTAAATGTGCTCCAGTGAAAAGGACTCTGTAAAAGTAAATCTGACCTTTTTTGTTGAACTGACATGATTAGTTTCACAAATGTGTCGGTGTATCCTCTCACTAGTGCCAAAACATACAAAATTTAAAATATCGCCTAAATGATGTTGATTGTATTATTTCTAATAAAAACTGGTTTTTGAATGGAAGAAAAAGGAAAACAGAAGCATGCTATAATAATGCTCTCAGACCTTTAGCTGACTTTTTGTTCTTTATAGTGCCACACCCAAACGTTTCTTTGTAGACCTTCTTATAACATTATACACATTCATAATACCTTTATTCAACTTTTGGTGCCAGTACACATTTAAATGATGATTTCACAAACAGCCCCGATACAGGATACAGGACTTGTACTTAATAGTGGACAACACATTTAATCTAACTACAAATAAATTAGAGAAGTGAATGCTAACCACCCAAACCTCCTTTCCTACTACGAGCTGAAGCTCAGAGGTGAATGTGTATTGTTGTATTTTATTGTTTAATGTCGGTTTTATTTCAGTATTACATACAAATTAATAACAGAAAATAAACAGAAAAACATTTTAGTGCATTAATGTGTGATTTCCTTCATATAAAAGATTTATGTGTATATTTTTACTATTCACGTGTAGTTAAGAACAGCTTCATGTGAATAATAAGAATGAATGAGCTGAACTGATCAAATGACTCAATTTTACTCTGGTTAAATAATGTATCCAGCATCACCACAACAAACACACATAAATATAAGAAATATGTAAGATGATTTCACTTCCCAGAACTTATGCATTAACACCCAGTTTATTTTATAAAGTGTTTCTCTCTCTGTAGTTTCTTCTGGGACTAAAAACCATGATGATTAATACTAGAACATGTAGTGACTTGCGTATTTCAAATTTACTGCCTGAAGGTTTTATACTGTTATAGCTCCTTCCAGAGCTGAAAAAAAGCTTCTTACTAAACAGAGGAGCAAACGTTTAAACTTTTACTAACTAGAAATGAGGAAAATTACTTATGAAACTGCATGAAAAAAGTACCATAAGGTCAAGAGTCTGAGGCCACTATTGTAATGCTTCTGTTCGGCTTTTTTGTTTAAAAGAAGGTTTTTATTATGAATTACAAAATCAGCTTAAAAAGATTAAACAAAGTGAATTTCCACTGATGAGAATTGAATGTACTTATTAGAAGCTGAGTTTTTAAACACAGACATATCAAGTACATATAATATACCTACATATATACTGCATAAATAATTTTGTACTTCATCTACAGTTTCTACTTTTCACTTCAATTAAAAAACTAATTATTTAAACATTGTATTAAAATTTAAAAATACAAAATACGCAGAAGCATTTTTACTCGTGATCTTAGACTGGCTCCATTGTGTAACAACCCTGGTGAGTAAATACTGGCTAAATGAAGTAATATACGATGATAATGGGTAAGAAGTCTATTATTTACAGTTAGTTACAGTATAGACTGGTGTATTTCTGGGCTGTAGAGAGTAAAAAGCTCTTTGGTGCTGAACAATCACATGGCACAGGTGTACGTTTGTACACAATAGCGCAGATAGAATGTCACCCATAATGCTGTGAGAACAATGGGAGCCGGGCGTGTCCTCAGCTCTATAGGAATGACTTTGATGTGACTGAAAATTCACTTTGAAGGACCTGCAGAAGCTTTTTGTGAATGAGGCGACGCTCACTGTCCATTTAAAAACAAGTTCAGTTCATTTTCTCAGTCATGAATAGATTTCATACATTTATAAATCAAAAGTTCAAATTAACGTCTTCATTTCAAAATCAACTAAAGTGTTAAAGTTTTATCTGTTATTCAATTAGATTCACATGTTTATGTTTGCTATTAAATATAATCGACTCAATATAAGATGAATCTATATCCTGTACATGCACTATACAGCCAAGCATGAACATCTTTAAACATGTGGTCATTAATATGTGGTCATTAATATGTGGTCATTAATATGTGGTCATTAATGTGTGGTCATTAATGTGTGGTCATTAATATGTGATCATTAATATGTGATCATTAATATGTGATCATTAATATGTGGTCATTAATGTGTGGTCATTAATATGTGGTCATTAATGTGTGGTCATTAATATGTGATCATTAATATGTGATCATTAATATGTGGTCATTAATGTGTGGTCATTAATATGTGGTCATTAATGTGTGGTCATTAATATGTGATCATTAATATGTGATCATTAATATGTGGTCATTAATATGTGATCATTAATATGTGGTCATTAATATGTGGTCATTAATATGTGGTCATTAATATGTGATCATTAACATGTGGTCATTAATATGTGGTCATTAATATGTGGTCATTAATATGTGATCATTAACATGTGGTCATTAATATGTGGTCATTAATATGTGGTCATTAATATGTGATCATTAATATGTGATCATTAACATGTGGTCATTAATATGTGGTCATTAATATGTGGTCATTAATATGTGGTCATTAACATGTGGTCATTAACATGTGATCATTAATATGTGATCATTAACATGTGGTCATTAACATGTGATCATTAACGTGATCATTAATATGTGGTCATTAACGTGTGATCATTAACGTGTGATCATTAACGTGATCATTAATATGTGATCATTAACATGTGGTCATTAACATGTGATCATTAACGTGATCATTAATATGTGGTCATTAACATGTGGTCATTAACATGTGGTCATTAACATGTGATCATTAACGTGATCATTAACATGTGGTCATTAACATGTGGTCATTAACATGTGATCATTAACGTGATCATTAATATGTGATCATTAACATGTGGTCATTAACATGTGGTCATTAACATGTGATCATTAACGTGATCATTAATATGTGGTCATTAACATGTGGTCATTAACATGTGGCCATTAACATGTGATCATTAACGTGATCATTAATATGTGATCATTAACATGTGGTCATTAACATGTGATCATTAACGTGATCATTAATATGTGATCATTAATGTGATCATTAATATGTGATCATTAACATGTGGTCATTAACATGTGATCATTAACGTGATCATTAATATGTGATCATTAATGTGATCATTAATATGTGGTCATTAACATGTGGTCATTAATATGTGATCATTAACATGTGATCATTAACATGTGATCATTAACGTGATCATTAATATGTGATCATTAACATGTGGTCATTAACATGTGATCATTAACGTGATCATTAATATGTGGTCATTAACATGTGGTCATTAACATGTGGTCATTAACATGTGGTCATTAACATGTGATCATTAACGTGATCATTAATATGTGATCATTAACATGTGGTCATTAACATGTGATCATTAATATGATCATTAATATGTGATCATTAACATGTGGTCATTAACATGTGATCATTAACGTGATCATTAATATGTGATCATTAACATGTGGTCATTAATATGTGATCATTAACATGTGGTCATTAATATGTGATCATTAACATGTGGTCATTAATATGTGGTCATTAATATGTGATCATTAACATGTGGTCATTAATATGTGGTCATTAATATGGGATCATTAACATGTGGTCATTAATATGTGGTCATTAATATGTGGTCATTAATATGTGATCATTAACATGTGGTCATTAACATGTGATCATTAACATGTGGTCATTAATATGTGGTCATTAATATGTGGTCATCAATATGTGGTCTTTTCCCCTTTGGTGCAATAAAACAGCCTTTACTCTTATGAGGTGGCGTTTAAATAAAATTCCTGACTGATTTAAATTCTTTCTTTCAGACGTGTTGGGTGGTTTTATGGTCAGGGTTATGTACACGCCACTTATGTACTCCATAACAGACTTCAGGTCATTTTGTATGGACTTTGATTTTTAGTGTGGTCATTCTGAAATATCTGGAGGATTTTATTAAACTGTTAAATACACTTGCAGTGATTGTCTGTAGAGAGTAAAAAAGCTCTTTGGTGCTGAAAGCAACACGTTTATCTGTAAACATGATTTTTATGTCCTGTGAGCTTGTGTTGCAGTTATTAAAGTTATTATTTGGAAGTTTGGGATCCTGTGATGGCGCTACAGTGAAAGTCACTGAGCTTTTGGTATGACTGTGGTTAAACCGCCTGTGTTTACAGAGATTACATGGGTGCAGGTTTGATTCTATATTGTTAGCAACAGGTGTGGCTAAACAAAAGCCGAATCCACCAATTACCAGGGGTGTACACATACTTTTGGTCACATAGTGTTTAAGGACTAATTTTACTGATGCACACGACATCAATGCTTCATGTTTACCTGAGTTATATATAATATACATCAGTACTGACTTCTAAATAATAATAATAATAATAATGTGGGTTTATTATTTTTATTCCAGAAACCAGATTTCATCTCATTTATAGAAAAAGAAGATAGACTTTATTTGTCATATATACATATACAGTACAATGAAATTCTTTCTTCACATATCACAGCTTGTTTGGAAGTTGGGGTCAGAGCGCAGTGTCAGCCATCGTACACCGCCCCTGGAGCAGACAGGGTTAAGGGCCTTGCTCAAGGACCCAACAGTGGCTGCAGAGCAGAGCCTGGATTTGAACCACCAATCTTCCGGTTGATAGCCCAAAACTCTACCCACTAGGCTCCCACTGTCCCAATGATAATGATGACATGATAATTGTTAGAACTTTTTGTACTTAATAAACACATTCTAAACGAACATTCATGTTTGGACTTTGCATGTTGCTGCTTTTACTTGCACTGAGAAGATTCCATTGGTGTTACTTTCATCTTGTGAATCATCACAGAGATCAACCTGCCTTCACATCAACCAGATCACCTAACACAGTGGTTCTCAAAATGAAGCAGCACGAGGTGGTACGCCAGATAATCTCGGAAAAGTAATTACATGCACCGAAGAAATAAATAATTTAATAATTATAAATAAAGAAATGGTAAGTGGTAACTGCATATACACACACACCTAATTAATGTGTGCCATATGTGGTTCTGTGATGAGAAACATAGGTGGTACTTGGAAGTTTTGGTTTGATAATGGGTGGTACTTGGTCTAAAAAGTTTGAGAACCACTGACCTAACAGATCACCCAACAGATCACCCAACAGATCCGCTTATGCAAGTCTTTCCGTGCTTTTAAACATAATGACACCAAAAAGTTCTGGCAAAGTAGCTTATTATTACACTGCAATATTTTTAAACGTATCCTAAATGTCCAAATCTAAACAGAAATGGTTTAATAAGCACATAAACAAATTTTAACCATGACTTAGTTTTCTTGTCCTGAACTCCACTGAGTCCAGAAAGAGAGAGAGAACATAAAGGAGTAATTAGGTGTGTCTCAGATTCTTTACTTTTTATTCTCCAAACTTTACAGAGCATTACAGGAGAAGACTCTGTGCTCTTATGTTGCCTAAATCAATTTTAAGTGCTAAATGCAGCAGTGCCAGAGAAATATCTTCATGTTTTTATTCTTAGCATTAATTTAAATTACATTTCATTGTTCTCAGTGTGAGATTTGGCTCTTTAACCACAAATATTTTATTATTTACAGGTATTTATCGAGGTTGCCAAACATTTTTGAGGTTACCAAACATTTTTGAGCTGACTGTTCATATTGTTCGGTCTGAACATTATTCGATGCCCTTCAGGGACGAGGTGGAGTTTAGATTTTTTGTGTTAGTCAGATACCCAGAAGGTGTGGTGGGCTGAATACAGGTACTGACGGGAAGGTCTGTGACTGAAGGTGCATATCGTGTTTATATCATAGGAAAGATTGTTTGTATCTAACGTTAAATAAACATCATAAGTCGTTTCATTTAGTTCTGCACATTCTTGTCTGGGGTTAGGGTTAGCAGCAGTGATGACTAATTTTAAAATCGTCCTAAGTAATTTATCGTAACGCACGTGAATTCTCAGCTGAACCTTGGAGCCGAGAGTAAACGTCCATGTGGAAATGTCTGAGCTGGCGGACAAACATCTTTAATCAACTTCAATGACCGTAAATGGTATTTAAAGTAGTGATGCACCAAACCATTAGTGCTTAATACTGGTATCAGGACTAACAATGGTCAGAAACATGAAGTGGATTTGATGTATTAGGATGTGTTTTAAAAATTCAGCTTAATTAAAATAAATAAATTAAAATATTCACTAGTTATTAATATGGACATGATATATAGTTTTAGGTCTTTAACAGTGTATTTACTAACTCTATACATTTATTTTGTAATATTTTTAAAAAATGTTAAACTAAAATACTGCACCGAGAGAAATAAAAACTGCATCCACAACCTTCAGTTAAACCCATTTCTGGAAAAAGTTGTATGTTTAGTAAAAGTCAGTAAAAAGACTGAATGTGTGATGTGTTTCATTCTCTTCAATCTTCATTTCACTGATAAGTAGAAAGAAAAGATTTATAATGTTTCACTGATCAACTTCATCCTAGTTTGTTTAAAAGAAACACGTTTAGAATTTACTGTGTTCACTAAACGTCCCAACTTTTCTGGAAATGGGGTTTGTAAGTCACTCATGCCATGACAGATTTTAGCCTTTGCACTTGTTTCTCTCCTGAATAGAATTAATTTTTGCTTTCTCTGTTTCAGATTGAGTTTCATGAGACAGCGGCGGACTGTGTTAAGTGACAATGGTTTTCTGAAGTGCTCCTGAGCTCATGCGCTGTATTTATCACAGTAGCTTGACTCTTTCTCATTTAGTGCTGTCTGAGAGCTAGAAAGTCATTCACATCCAACAGTGGTTTCCAGCCTTGACCAGATTATTATCTATTCCCTGAATCTTTTAAACTGTTATGTATGGTAGACGGTGAATGATTATATTCATCATATGCCCAAAAAAATCTTATAGCACAACCAGAATACCAGAAAACCTCTACAGTGTATATAACTTGTACCACCTATAGTTAAAGACTACCTGTCTATACATTTTGTTACTCTTTTTACCCTGGGTTTTATCTGAATGTTTCTGATTGTTTATCTAGTTAACAAAGACTAGAAAGCTTAACCAGGTACGTGAAAATCTGCAGCAAACCAAAATCACTGCAGTTGTGTTTTGTGACTAAATGTAAAATTGTTGTGGATTGTCCTCAATTCACTTTCTAAACTTGAGGTCTGGTGTGTAAAAACGTGTAAGATTTAATGTGTGGATTCACCAAACAAAGGTGTAAAATCTGCCCGGCTTCAGCTCTCGTACCTGAACATGTCTCAGAGATAATTATACAGGCTGGTATTACCATTCCCTCAGGTGTTGTTTTTATTTAAAAGTTTTCCAGTCTGTGTGTGTAACTGTGTGTGTGTGTGTGTCCTGCCAAACACTTGGGTGTGGTTCGGTATAAAACCCAGCCCAGCAGTCATGTGGAGGCTTGTCTGAGAAAGTGGGATGAATATAAAAAAACTAAAAGATTATTCCTCATATCTGTGTAGCTCAGCTAATCTTCAACACAACTCTGGATTTCTGCTGAATCTTCATCAGGAACATTTAAACAGAAGCAGAATTTTCTCCTGAGCTTCTCCTGGACTTTAGGTAAAGTGCTGCAGGATTGTTTACTTCTGTTCACACAGATGATAAAACATGACTGGATTATTATACAGGTTTAGGATTAGCAGTTTAATAACAGAATTATGTTTACATTATACTCAATACTATACGGCCATTATTGCTGAAAAAGTATTTACCAAACCAAAAAACTAAAGTTTAGTGTTTATTTACATTTATTTGTGGACATTTATTGTCTGGGGAAAATGGTGTAAATACATTAATTATAATTAAGTTACAGTAGTTCATGTATTTACAATTAATGTAATGTATTTAAACCAGTTTGTGGCTTCTCATTTTGTTTTTAATAAAATAAATCTGCATTATTCTTAACTTATTCTAACACATCCCTGTTATCTAAGAATAAAAAAGTAAAAATATTACTAATCAGATCCTATGATTCAGTCCCTAAAGATATAAATTCTAACAAAGAACAAGAGTTGTTTGATAACTGATATTGTGCTTTCTAAGCCTTGAGAAATAAACACCAATAAAACAATAAATCATAAATATTCTTTTGAACAGACTGTATGTTTGTTACCATGATCGTTTTATTATTTTATAAACCTAAAAAAGAACATTATGCTAAAGTACGTCATAATTATGTGATGAATTGTTCATCAGTATTAGGGGAACATACATGTGAAAACGCTGCACCTATAATTTAGTGAAAGATCTGAAGCTTAATGTGGATCCAGAGTGGAACAAACTTTAATGTTCTCAGTTCATTTAAATAATTTAAGAAACATTATAATGAATTCGTACACTTAAATGTTTAAGCTGAGCACTTTGGGTTAAGCAGTGCAGCGGTAGCTCAGTGGTTAAAGTCTGAATACTGAACTAGTAATCAGAGGGTTAATGGTTTAAGCTCCACCACCACCTAGTTGCCACTGTTGGGCCCCAGAGCATGGCCCTTACCCTCAATTGCTTTAATTCTATTCAATCATAATTGTTGGTGGTATTCCTGCCCTGTGCCCGGTGTTTCCCATTAGAACCGAACCTGCCGTAACATCTAAATCAGAAATTATATCTTCAGTTTTAGACTCACAAAGAACAGAATGAACATGAACAGCGCTCTGATTTACTTTTATTCTGCACTTTTAACTCTATTGGGACAGATTATGTTTGTGTGAATTATTTAGATTTTCTTATTTAGTTTACATATTTATCTTATAAAAATATCCAACAGTAAAACTCGGCTTTATAACTGATATAAATATTAATGTAATGTTTAATAACCACAGTCCACATCTGGTGAGGTGTTATAACACATATATGTATATGATATTATAAAGTGTGTTTTATAAGAGATGGATGTCATCATTCTGCTTTTAAGGCTTAGGATTTTTTTTAAGTAAAACTTTTCTAATCGGCATCCGAGGTTTTACAGAAGACATTCCAGTGGGTGTGATGAGTGAAAGTTACTCTGATGTGAAGAGGCGTTTAATCCTAACCTCTTCTACTGTAGCATGATTAATCCTGAATGTTTATGTTGTTCAGGATCAAGATCAGCACCTAAACTTACCACAAAATTCACTTCTAATACTAGTGTTATATATCACAACAATACTGGTTTACTCATGACTAAAATAAATAAATGTGTAAATTAAAAGAATAAATCAACACAAAAAATGATCAGAGCTTTAATGTAACCCAAACCAGTGACATAAGAGGGTGGATCTCACCTCACCACTGAGGAACCTGGTGCAGCCCTGCAGCGACTGAAACAAACCCAATATGCAGGATGCTTAACCAAGTAGAAACACCACTGTAGTTAAAAGGAGAAAATGAATAATGTGACCAAAATAATGTGAATAACAAAAAAGTAACAAATGAAAAGCACAAAACCTCCGCGGCGGAGTAAGTGAATGGAAAATGAAAACTGGTCGTCACAACAAAGCTCAACACAAACACCAAGATCTCAAAATAATTTACAGAGGAAACCCAGAACAAGCGGCCGGTGATAAACTGAGCAGAACCGCCACTCCACCGACCGCCGCCCAGTGTGTATCTAAATATGGAGCCCAGAACAAAGACAACTCGCCCGTCCAGAGTGCTGGTGTCAGTGCAGGCAGAAAAGTGATCCGGATCCGAGCCTGGCATCATAGAGAAGAACGGGTACCAACAGATCAGCCAGCAGCAAGTAAAGAAACTGTGATTAAATACACGTCCCTCTATTAACGACTTACTCAGTGAAGAGAAGCTGATGGCCAGTTAACAGAAACCGGAATGTTAATGATCTGTGGCTCCGTGCCCCCTCTGTCGGCTATAAATGGTACAACAGACGGGCATGATTCTGTATATCTGTGCCTTCCTGCTGATCTCTGTGACATGATTTTGCCGTATATCTGTTGTGAGATGGAGCTCTATGATCATTAAAACTCACAGTTCTCACTAACTTTAACCTGGGTGCCACAAGTACCTGATGAAAAACAAGAACATACCAAACTCAGATACAGTGACAGGAGCTAAAGATAAAATTCACGACCCATGTTGCGGTGCAGCATCCACTTTACCAGCTGTGCTACCATCCCACCCTGCATACAAGCTAACAATCTTAATATAATTTTGATTACAATAAACAAAGAGGCAGTAAAATGGCGGTCTGGGCAGAAATGTAGATGTAGATTCCCCCCCCCCCCCCCCCTTAAAAAAAACTGATAATATAAGTAACACATTGTAGGTGTTTAGCATTTACAGTTTACAATGTACACCTTATTAATATGTTATTAAAGTGAATATAGTGGCTTGTTTAATTAAATATGAACATTTTGTCTTAATGATGTTTGTTTGTGGCTCACTAGAATCAGGCGTTTTCCCAAAGTCACTGAAAACAGCTGCCATTTAACCACTCCTAAAAAAGAGAATTCTGGATGCGTCTGTGTTAAACAACTACAGGCCGGTCTCAAATCTTCCTTTCATAGCTAAGATCATTGAGAAAGTTGTTTACAGTCAAGTCAGCAGTTTTTTGAATTCCAGTGGTTATTTTTGACAAATTTCAGTCAGGCTTTCGACCTCACCACAGCACTGAAACGGCTCTCATAAAAGTGTTAAATGATCTACGGCTGAATACTGACTCGGGTAAAATATCAGTCCTGGTTTTACTGGATCTTAGTGCAGCCTTTGACACTGTAGATCATAGAATATTGCTGGACAGGTTGGAAAACTGGGTTGGACTTTCCGGAACAGTCCTTAATTGGTTCAGGTCTTATTTAGAAGACCGGAGTTACTTCGTCACTATTGGCAGCTGTGAATCCGACAGGGTGGCTATGACATGTGGAATCCCCCAGGGATCAGTTCTCGGACCTCTTCTGTTCAATCTTTATATGCTGCCATTAGGCCAAATGCTACAGGCTAACAACATTGATTACCATAGTTATGCAGATGACACACAGATATATCTGGCTCTCTCACCAGATGATTACAGCCCAATAGATTCACTGTGTCAGTGTCTGGAGGACATCAATAACTGGATGAGCCAGAATTTTTTACAGTTAAAAAAGGACAAAACAGAGATTGTCGTGTTTGGCAGCAAAGAGAAGAGGATTAGTGTCAGTGAACATCTCAGTTCCCGGGTTCTAAAAACCAAAGACCAAGTCCGAAATCTTGGCGTTTTAATAGACTCAGATCTCACATTCACCAGCCATATTGAAACCATCACCAAAACAGCCTTCTACCATCTTAGAAATATAGCCAAAATCAAGGGTCTAGTGTGCCAACAAGACCTAGAGAAGCTGATCCATGCTTTTATCTCCAGTAGGGTGGACTATTGTAATGGTCTCTTAACTGGACTTCCCAAAAAGACCATTAAACAGTTACAGCTCATTCAGAACGCTGCTGCTAGAGTTTTAACTAAGACGAAGAGAACTGAGCACATCACTCCAGTTCTAAAATCTCTACACTGGCTTCCGGTTAGTTACAGAATAGAATTTAAAGTGCTGCTACTGGTCTATAAATCACTGAATGGGTTCGGCCCAGAATACATCTCAGAAATGTTTAGAGAATATAAACCCAGTAGATCTCTTAGATCCATGGACTCAGGTCAGCTAGTTGAGCCCAGAGTCCAAACTAAACATGGTGAAGCAGCATTTAGCTGTTGGGCTGCATATAACTGGAACAGACTGCAGGAGATATTAGATGTTCCTCAAATGTAGAAATCTTTAAATCCAGGTTAAAAACGTTTTTCTTGTGCCTATGATTGAGCTCGAAATTTTTGCTATTACCCTCATTTTACCATATTTCTTTTAGTTTTTCATGCTCTTCTAAATTGTAGTGTATATTTTACTATATTTTCTTTTAGTTTTCATGTTCTTAATTTTTTATCTCTCTTGTTTTAATTTCATATTCCCTAAATTGTAGGTTATATTTTACAATATTTTCTTTTAATTTTTTATCTCTCTTCTTTGAATTTCATGTTCTTAATTGTAACTAAATGTTTGCAAGAAGTCTTTCTGAGGTTCTAGATCTCAGGAATGTTTGAATGCTTTTAATAAATTTTTTCCTTATGTAAAGCACTTTGAATTGCCACTGTGTATGAAAGGTGCTATACAAATAAACTTGCCTTGCCTTGCCTTTAGTATGGGATGGACGCTTTAAAAAGACAAACAGATGATTTAGGACGGAATTCTGGAGAAAGAGGTGAGAATCATTACATAGTGCTGCTTAAATAAACTTGTGTGTGTGTGTGTGTGTGTGTGTGGTCCCAAATTTCAGTAGTGGGTTTTTATTTAGGGTTTATTAAAAGGGGAATTGTAAACTTAGTAGCTGTTGAGGTCACATTTTGGTTATCTACATTATGAAGATGTGGAAGATCAAAGATTTTTTATAATCTGATCTTTTCTGTTCTGTTAATAATAGAATCTAAAATAAAAATGCCGTTTTGTGTGTTTCTGATTTGATACCCAGTACATTTAAAAACTGTTCCAAACAAATGCTATCTTTTTAAACCATGATGACTTTATAATGATTCCCACACATTGAGGATGTTACACATTTATGTTCTTTTATATTTATAATGTTACACAATTAAATAAAAACTACAAAAAAAAGAATCACAAACATGTTTTTTTTCTTTCAGTTTTAACTGAAACAACAGTTACAACATCCAGACTCACATCATTACCACCAAGTAAGTTTCTTTTACATTTCACCTCAGTTGTGATGCTGTGTGATTTATTATGATGCTGTTTTTGTACCATTCCACACTGATTGTGCACATTTGTTGTACCGTGACCATGCAGCAGCAGAATAAAATAGTTTCAAGTACCAGGTTAAAAACTGCCCTGCATTTTAAAAATTAAAATGCACACATTCTCACAGTTCTGTTTATTTCTAACCTTTCTAATAAAAAAAATCCCCCTTACTGCTGATTTACTGCTTTTAGATTATCCTTCTGTATTAACTTCTATATGTATTAACTATTAACTATACTGTATTAACTATACTGTATTAACTATTAACTATACTGTATTAACTATTAACTATACTGTATTAACTATACTGTATTAACTATACTGTATTAACTATTAACTATTAACTATACTGTATTAACTATTAACTATACTGTATTAACTATTAACTACACTGTATTAACTATTAACTACACTGTATTAACTATTAACTATTAACTATACTGTATTAACTATAAACACTCCACAGGCAAAAGACAGAAATGAACTGGAGAAAATAAAAGAAATACAATTCTCTATGGGTTTTTTTTTTTCCGATTTTCCTCTCAGTCTAGTCATATCCAATTCCCCGACCACATTTCACATCCTCCACTGCTACAGACCTCCACTCATGCGTTACTGGAACCGGCAGGTTTGAACACTTCCCTGTCGCTCCTGTTTACTGAGAGCTGTGTGGTCCCGGACGGCTGGAGCAGCCTGTTATATTATAACATCCAGTTATCACTCCTGCTCTGTCCCGGTTCTGTCCACTTACTTTATTGTGGGTTGTGGATGTTTCTGTGTCTACCTTGAGTAAATATTTGCAAATAGGTTTTATTTCCATTCCTGCAGGTGTGTGGGGATTCACCTCATGCTCACTGTAGTGAGGCGTGTCCAGTCCTGTTACAACCTGCTTCTACTTTAAATTTTGACAAATAAGTTCAAGAAATGCAACAAAAACGTTTTTACCTGCTACATCATCACGTTGTCATTTATTTTCAGTACAACTAAAATGTAGTGACCTTATGTTACCATCCCCCCCCCCCCCCCCCCCCCCCCACACACACACATAATTGCAGTATAAAATTAAAGATCTAAACATGTGTAGGCTGAGCGACTACATTATACTGAGGGGTAACTGGAGTAAACGATGTGTGGGGGTAAATAACGATGTGTGGGGGTAAATAACGATGTGGTGTTTGTGATCTTTTCTCCAGAGGGTTTCAGTGGATCGAGCAGTAAAAGCATGAGCAGCAGCTCTTGGGGAACCGGAGGCTTCGAGAAGAATATTGTAAATCCAAACAGCGGAACCTCCTACCTCACATCCTGTAAGAACGTTTATTCCTTTATCATTAATTTAAGAAAAAAAAGTCGGGACACACTTTTATTTCATTAACTAAACCCTACAACAATAATTGGATGAGATTACAATATGAGTATAGCTGTGTTTCAATACTGTTTAAGAGTACGGCTGTGTTCCAATACTTTCTTCATTCCTATCATTTCTTATGATTTAATGTTGTTCTTCGGGATTTTCTATTATCATTTTATAAGCTGTTTTATTACTATATTGGCCAGAGTGAACTCTATACGAATGGTTGGTCGTCTAAGGGATCAAACACCATTACTGTAGGTCTCAGGGTCACAGCTAGTTTAGAGGGCACTCACATTTTATGCAGTCTTAATAAAATTATTAGAGTATCTGTCTATAAAAATAAATGAAATAGCAATTTAAAAACTGGAATCGAGGTTTGAGTCTCAGCGGGGCTGTCAGCCAGCCGGGGCGTCTACACAGACATAAGTGGTTTTGTCTGGAACGGTGGCCAAATAGATTGGCACCCTGTCCACAGTATTCCTGACTTCCCAGTGTGTCCCCTAGACAGATAAACACACAGACAGATATGTATGTATATCAGTGGCGATTTCTCTAAGACTGCAAGTGAAGCTCAGCTTTCCCTAAAATGTCAAAAATTAAATGGTGAAATATGTACAGTTGTGTTAACATTTCATTGACTACAAATGTGTTAGAACACGTTCATCTGAAAGATGAGTTGGTTCAGAATCAGCTACTTATCACAAATCCACTGACTTGAACTTCTCGTACATTCCCGGAGCGTCGATGCATTTACCCGCAGAAGCTGAGCGTCTCTTCACTTCTATGGGGCTGCATGGAGGGTTTTTTTCATTGCTTCGAAACTCGCCGGTCATTGGATAAATGCCACGATTTTGTCCAGCCCCCGGACGCTGAGCGTCTCTGGGGGTGAATGGAGCTGTGGGCGGGTCTGGACGCGGAGCTTCTGCAAGATGATTGGAGGATCAGTCGAAAGGCTGAATCCCGTTTTGATTGACAGCTATTTTGAGATCTTCAGTCCCATCGCGGATTTTGCGAGTGAAGTCGAAAGACAAACTGCTGCAACCCATTTCTTGGTATTTGCTCGGTGAAATTACTCGACCATTTCCATTGTTCATTGTGTAAATAAAACACACTCACAGTATTTGTTTCAGTTTAACATCATTTCAACATTTCCTTGTTTGAGTTCAGGCCATTTTCTTGAAAAGGAACGGAGGGCAGAATTTATATATAAATAAATTGACAAATTTTATGATGTAAGCCGACAATGAGCTTCCCCTCTTTGAAAGACCAGCAGCCACCACTGATATACAGGGGTTGGACAAAATAACTGAAACACCTGGTTTTAGACCACAATAATTTATTAGTATGGTGTAGGTCCTCCTTTTGCGGCCAATACAGCGTCAATTCGTCTTGGAAATGACATATACAAGTCCTGCACAGTGGTCAGAGGGATTTTAAGCCATTCTTCTTGCAGGATAGTGGCCAGGTCACTACGTGATGCTGGTGGAGGAAAACGTTTCCTGACTCGCTTCTCCAAAACACCCCAAAGTGGCTCAATAATATTTAGATCTGGTGACTGTGCAGGCCATGGGAGATGTTCAACTTCACTTTCATGTTCATCAAACCAATCTTTCACCAGTCTTGCTGTGTGTATTGGTGCATTGTCATCCTGATACACGGCACCGCCATTGGATGCACATGGTCCTCCAGAATGGTTCGGTAGTCCTTGGCAGTGACGCGCCCATCTAGCACAAGTATCGGGCCAAGGGAATGCCATGATATGGCAGCCCAAACCATCACTGATCCACCCCCATGCTTCACTCTGGGCATGCAACAGTCTGGGTGGTACGCTTCTTTGGGGCTTCTCCACACCGTAACTCTCCCGGATGTGGGGAAAACAGTAAAGGTGGACTCATCAGAGAACAATACATGTTTCACATTGTCCACAGCCCAAGATTTGCGCTCCTTGCACCATTGAAACCGACGTTTGGCATCGGCACGAGTGACCAAAGGTTTGGCTATAGCAGCCCGGCCGTGTATATCGACCCTGTGGAGCTCCCGACGGACAGTTCTGGTGGAAACAGGAGAGTCGAGGTGCACATTTAATTCTGCCGTGATTTGGGCAGCCGTGGTTTTATGTTTTTTGGATACAATCCGGGTTAGCACCCGAACATCCCTTTCAGACAGCTTCCTCTTGCGTCCACAGTTAATTCTGTCGGATGTGGTTTGTCCTTCTTGGTGGTATGCTGACATTACCCTGGATACCGTGGCTCTTGATACATCACAAAGACTTGCTGTCTTGGTCACAGATGCGCCAGCAACACGTGCACCAACAATTTGTCCTCTTTTGAACTCTGGTATGTCACCCATAATGTTGTGTGCATTGCAATATTTTGAGCAAAACTGTGCTCTTACCCTGCTAATTGAATCTTCACACTCTGCTCTTACTGGTGCAATGTGCAATTAATGAAGATTGGCCACCAGACTGGTCCAATTTAGCCATGAAACCTCCCACACTAAAATGACAGGTGTTTCAGTTATTTTGTCCAACCCCTGTACATATATACACACATACATACTTTTATACATACATACACACATACATACATACAGTATATACATACATACACACATACATACATATATACACACATACATACTTTTATACATACATACACACATACATACATACAGTATATACATACATACACACATACATACATATATACATACATACACACATACATACATATATACACACATACACACATACATACTTTTATACATACATACATATATATATACTGTATATACTGTATGTATGTATGTGTGTATATACGTATGTATGTGTGTATATATGTATGTATGTGTGTATGTATGTATGTATGTATGTGTGTATGTATGTATATATGTATGTGTGTATGTATGTATAAAAGTATGTATGTGTGTACACATGTATGTATGTATGTATGTGTGTATGTATGTATATATGTATGTATGTGTGTATGTATGTATATACAGTGTATCACAAAAGTGAGTACACCCCTCACATTTCTGCAGATATTTAAGTATATCTTTTCATGGGACAACACTGACAAAATGACACTTTGACACAATGAAAAGTAGTCTGTGTGCAGCTTATATAACAGTGTACATTTATTCTTCCCTCAAAATAACTCAATATACAGCCATTAATGTCTAAACCAAAAGTGAGTACACCCCTAAGAGACTACACCCCTAAATGTCCAAATTGAGCACTGCTTGTCATTTTCCCTCCAAAATGTCATGTGACTCGTTAGTGTTACTAGGTCTCAGGTGTGCATAGGGAGCAGGTGTGTTCAATTTAGTAGTACAGCTCTCACACTCTCTCATACTGGTCACTGAAAGTTCCAACATGGCACCTCATGGCAAAGAACTCTCTGAGGATCTTAAAAGACGAATTGTTACGCTACATGAAGATGGCCAAGGCTACAAGAAGATTGCCAACACCCTGAAACTGAGCTGCAGCACAGTGGCCAAGATCATCCAGCGTTTTAAAAGAGCAGGGTCCACTCAGAACAGACCTCGCGTCGGTCGTCCAAAGAAGCTGAGTGCACGTGCTCAGCGTCACATCCAACTGCTGTCTTTGAAAGATAGGCGCAGGAGTGCTGTCAGCATTGCTGCAGAGATTGAAAAGGTGGGGGGTCAGCCTGTCAGTGCTCAGACCATACGCCGCACACTACATCAAATTGGTCTGCATGGCTGTCACCCCAGAAGGAAGCCTCTTCTGAAGTCTCTACACAAGAAAGCCCGCAAACAGTTTGCTGAAGACATGTCAACAAAGGACATGGATTACTGGAACCATGTCCTATGGTCTGATGAGACCAAGATTAATTTGTTTGGTTCAGATGGTCTCAAGCATGTGTGGCGGCAATCAGGTGAGGAGTACAAAGATAAGTGTGTCATGCCTACAGTCAAGCATGGTGGTGGGAATGCCATGGTCTGGGGCTGCATGAGTGCAGCAGGTGTTGGGGAGTTACATTTCATTGAGGGACACATGAACTCCAATATGTACTGTGAAATACTGAAGCAGAGCATGATCCCCTCCCTCCGGAAACTGGGTCGCAGGGCAGTGTTCCAGCATGATAATGACCCCAAACACACCTCTAAGACGACCACTGCTTTATTGAAGAGGCTGAGGGTAAAGGTGATGGACTGGCCAAGCATGTCTCCAGACCTAAACCCAATAGAACATCTTTGGGGCATCCTCAAGCGGAAGGTGGAGGAGCGCAAAGTCTCGAATATCCGCCAGCTTCGTGATGTCAACATGGAGGAGTGGAAAAGCATTCCAGTGGCAACCTGTGAAGCTCTGGTAAACTCCATGCCCAGGAGAGTTAAGGCAGTTCTGGGAAATAATGGTGGCCACAAAAAATATTGACACTTCAGGAACTTTCACTAAGGGGTGTACTCACTTTTGTTGCCGGTGGTTTAGACATTAATGGCTGTATATTGAGTTATTTTGAGGGAAGAATAAATGTACACTGTTATATAAGCTGCACACAGACTACTTTTCATTGTGTCAAAGTGTCATTTTGTCAGTGTTGTCCCATGAAAAGATATACTTATGTATGTATGTATGTATGTATGTGTGTATGTATGTATATATGTATGTATGTGTGTATGTATGTATATATGTATGTGTGTATGTATGTATATATGTATGTATGTGTGTATGTATGTATATATGTATGTATGTGTGTATGTATGTGTGTATGTACGTATATATGTATGTTTGTGTGTATGTATGTATAAAAGTATGTATGTGTGTATGTATGTATGTATATGTATGTATATGTGTATGTGTGTCTACCTTGAGCTGTTGTAATACTTGACTTTCCCTCTGGGATTAATAAAGTGATCTATGTATGTTTGTATGTAAATGTTTGACTTTAGCTGTAGCTCAGTTTTTAGCATTAATACTTTCCTCTTGTCTCTCAGCTACAGTGGGTGTTACTGCCGTGGGCTCGGGGTTCGATTCGGCTCTGTTCCTGGGAGATGAATCCACCGTGAGCAGTAGGAGCCGAGGGAGGCGTGGCAGCAGTGGCGGTTACGACAACGTGACTGCAAAAGACTCGGGTTCGAAGAGCAGATCCAGTTCAGGGGGGGCGAGAAAGACTCAAGGGTTTTCCTCCTCTATTGGTCAGTCACCTATGTTTGAGAGGAAGACGATTGTTACGTCTCACACTGGAGGTTATGATGGTAAATACACGATTAAACACACTTCAGACACCACAATCATCTTCAGACATGAAATTATCTTACACACACTTAAAAACATGTCAATATCATGTTATAACACATAATATAATCACAGTCAGTTATTGTTTATGTTTAGTTTAATATTTATTTAAAATTGTTAGATTTTTTGTGTGTTTAGGAAGTTCGAGTGGCAACTCATCACCGGAGATCACGAGGAAAGATTACGGTTAGAAGTTTAACCTTTTTAAGAGTATTATGTGTTTTAATAATTAATAAATCATTCGTGCAGCGACGCCCAGTAAAAGCCCAGTTTTAAAGCAGAGGTGACTGGTAAGACTGGAATGTACTCAGTTATGTAGCAGCACGATTCTTGGCTGGTCAACATGTAAATGAAAAGCTCCGTCCAGTTTAACCTCTGTTATACTGGTGCTGCTCACTCCCATTACTCCCATTAGTACAGACACTGTGGCGGTGATGTGAAATAACTGGAGATCAATAAAAAATACTTATATAATAAATTATTCTGTGTTTTTAACAGGTTCATCAAGAGGCAGATCTCACACCCGAGGTAACATTTAATTATACACAATTTCCTGATGCTGAAATATTTTATACAGGATTAAACATGATGATGTTCTACACTGTTGTAGCTAAATTAAAGATAAAAAGAACTGAATTCTTATATTTATAAATCACATTTCCAGAAAAGTTGTGAGGGAGGCAAAATAAAAGTGAAAAGTTTATAAAATATTCAAGTTAGAGCGTTCCACAGTGAGCAGGTGAGTTACAGGTACCAGGTAAGGGAATCATGATCGACTAAAGGATCAGTCTGTACAAGCAATGATGGGGCGTGGCTCATCACTGGGTTGCAAACTTCAATCAGTTCAAAAACAACATTTATCAAAGATTACAAATAATTTAGTTTTTCACCATCTACTGTACATGATACTGTAAACAGATTTAGAGAATCTGGAGAGACAGAAACTTCAGTTAAATGAAGCAAGAATGGAGAAAAATTACACTCACAAACCTGCAGTGATCAGTGTCCTCAGTTCGTCACACATTAAACAGTAGAAATTAATAGGAACGCTGATGGAACACAGGGGGGGAACACGCCCCCATCCTGACTTTTTTTGGAATCTGTTACAGCATCAAATTCTAAACGTGTTTCTATTTACAAACTAGAATGAAGCTGATCAGTGAGACACTTGAAATTAAATAAAGATTGAAGAGAATAAAAGACGTCACACATTCTTCTATTTACTGAATTTTAATAAACGTCCCAACTTTTCCTGTAAATGTGGTTTGAATTATTAATTAAGTCAAATGTAAAAAATTAGCTTAAAATCTGATCTAATGTTTGTTTTTTTGTAGAGAGTGAAATACGAGCCCGATTACAGAGTGCGTCTCCTTCAACCAGATGTACGTTTGTTTACATCACATTCAGGCCTCAGTTCCAGTTACAATTAAAGAGTTTTAAAGCTTTTAAATCTTAATTTTAGTCAAACTGATATTATAATGCTTTTACTGGTGTATTATGTGGATTTCACTGAGTGTGTAATGAAATAAATCTGCTGTCGTTCAGTTTACTTTGTTTATGAATAAACTGATTTATTTTAGTTCATTCAGAAAAGTTAAACTAATTGATAACAAAAAGTTAAACTAATTAATTATAGAATAAAACTAATTCAGACCGTCCTGGTTTCAGGGACGGAGCTCGATGACGTGAAGAAGCTGGTTCAGAGTGGACGCTCGTCCAGCGTCAGTCCTACACGTTCTACAGCCTCCACCACTCTGCCCGTCCCAAAAAAAGCCAAAGTCGAGGCTAAGATCATCAAACACGACACCCAGCCTGGTACGACACACCAATAAAACTTCCACTCACAGGATGATATTTTATATTTTTATTATTTATTTATTAACAGTTTTTAATGGGGATGTATAACGAGCTCATGGACAGGTGTCCAGATACTTTTGACCATGTAGGGTACAGCTTTCTGAATAAGTGTAATATGTGTTTGTAATTGCAGGCCAGTACGACACCAGTATTCTGGATTCATTACTTCCATCCTACACATGGACCAGCTCCTCACTGCCCTCCAACACCAACAGCACAGCGTTCGGCTACCAGAGCAACACCAACAACATGACCACGGGGTCGAGTCTTCTACACACCACCTCCCCCTCATCACTGTCCGGTAAACACTAACTAACTCTAACTCTAACACTAACTAGTCTTCATTTAGCTTAGTGCTGTTAGTGCTGTGATTTTAATCTTCTAGCACACACACAATCACCTGTCTGAGCAAAAGTATTCACCCCCCACCACCAAATACATGCTTACACACACACACAATCACCTGTCTGAGCAAAAGTATTCACCCCCCCCCCCACTTTAAACAGTTAGAGTAGACCACTCAGTTAGAGTAAATCCACCTGCAGGCATGTTTTGGGGTGGTGAGAGTAAACCAGGAAAGGAATGTAAGAAAAGTTCCATAGTGAGGTTTAAGCCATGCCCCCATACCCTCCATCCTTCCCAACCCCTAATGCTGTGCAGTATTCACATTATATTTAAGTCTACATGTTCTCCACCCTGAATTAAATCTCCTCTGATTTTCAGTGTACGGCTTCCAGAATAATCTGGCCACACCATCCACTGCAGTTCTCACATCGAATGCTGTTAACACACATTCAGGTACAGCACTTAACATCAGGCTCATTTATACAGTAAACGAAGCCCTGATCAATGTTAATGTGTGTGTGTGTGTGTGTGTGTATGTGTGTATGCGTGTGTGTGTGTGTGTGTGTGTGTGTGTGTGTGTGTGTGTGTGTGTGTGTGTGTGTAGGATACGGTGTGCAGAAAAACATTTCTCCTGGACTCGTCAGTACTGGAGTATCTACAGGTACTGAAATCCTTACTATAAACCACGAGTGTTCTTTCATCCAGACGTTTTAAATAGTTTATACACACAGTTAAAGATAAAGTTTACATGAACTAAAGAACGTGAATGTCATGACAGCCTTGGAACTTCTTTTATAAACTTATTTTCTTCAAACTAATTGAATGAGACACACAAACGTGTATCAGTATTTTTGGTTTTATCGATTTATTGTGGGTTTCAAAAAATATTTTAAAATCCGGGTCAAAGAAATCAATGAACAACTGTGATTATTCATTAGAAAGTTGTTTTTTTACACAGCTGAAATGAGAAATACTTAAAATTAAATAAAGAATTAAAACTCTAAACTTCTCTAAGCAGGAGATTTTGTTAATACTACTGACCCTAAACCTACTGCTGGTCTGTATAACTTAAAGTTGGGTTATAGCATGATTAAATCATCAGGATTTTATAACCAGCTTCATCTGCTTCAGCTGTGATGTGATATAAACACTGTCCAGAGATTCAATGTTCAAGGTGTGTTAGAACCACGATGTAAACTAAGGAGCTGCTTAGAAGAGCTGCTTAGCTGTGCTTGTGCCTAGATTTAGTTTTGGAGAAAAATAAAGCTTTAGAAATCACTATTCCAAAGTCCTGAACTCAATCCTATCAGGAGTATGTGGACTAAAGTGGAAAGTCGACTCTGTGCTTAAGCAAATTTACTCAAAGGTTTAACCTGAATTGTTCCAGACTATTAACAAAAGGACAGATCTAAGATTTTTATTTGGATAAAGATCATTTATTTATTCAGTCACAGGAAACTTGCAGAAATAATAGAAATCTGAGTCCGGCACGACAAACGTTTTCTATTCAAATGTCTTTAACTTTTGACTTTAACTGTATTGACCCGGATGTTTTGGACCCCCTGAATGATGACCCCCTCCCCTCTTCAGGCATGACAGCACGTACTGTTAATGATGACGTACCCCGAAAGTTCATCATCCTGGAGAAAGAGAACGTTCCTATAAAGAAGGACACGGAGGTTCTCATTCTGTCGAAGGACAGCGGGAAGCAGTTCTCCAGCGGCACCTTAAACGGAAAAGCAGGTACAAAAATAAACATGAATAAATCATTTTACATTTTTAAATACATTAATTTAACAAAAATACAAAGGTTCAGTTCTGAATTAATAGGAAATGGGTTAATTATGAGTTTTATAAAGTAAAAATAGTAAAATTGTACTCTTAAACAATGTTGTTTTTAAGGATCCATTTCTGACGTTTCTCTGAAGAAGGAGGGAAGCGGCTACACTGAAGCAGCAGCGACCAAATTAGCTTCAAGTTCCTACTGTAAGCTTTTATAAATGTTTTATAAATGTCTTATTAAATGAATAAATTGCTCTCATTCTGGTCGTCTATATAAATATATAAAACCTAAACAGAAGACTGGAATAGTTTTCACTCATTTACTGATCAAATCCTCATAAAAATGTGTTTACTCACTCACTCTCTTTCTTATCCGCTTATCCAATCAGGGTCACGGGGGGTGCTGGAGCCTATCCCAGCTTTTCAATGGGCGCAAGGCACACAGTAACACCCTGGACAGGCAGGGCAGACACACATAAACACACACACACACACACACACATACACATTCACCTATAACGAACCCAGGACCTTCTTGCTGTAAAGCGACAGTGCTACCCACCGAGCCACCCAAAACGTGTTTAAAAATAATTTCATGTTTGTTTAATTGATGTTTTAGGTTGATGAGCTCCAGGATGCCGAGAGATTTTGGAATGTTTAAATTATAACAGACATATTAGGTTAGATTTGGAGTTACAGCTTTTAATTAATCAACTAATTATTAAACAGTGAATCAGTAATTCTGATGTAAGGATTCTATACGTGATTCTGTTTTTCATTTACAGACGGATCTTCAGCTCCAACTAAAGATAAAGCCACGTATGCAGGTAAGTCTTTTATTTTTTACTTTTGTATTTTCTGGACTGTGTCAGGACCTGATATGTGAGCTGTGGTTCATGTTGGATGTTTGTAGAAATCCAGTCAGAGAAGGGTGGTGGTGGAGGAGGAGGCGGCGGCTGTCTCGGGTGTGGTCCCAGTTGTTGCTCCTGGTGGAAGTGGCTCCTCGGGCTGCTGCTCGGCCTGCTGCTGCTGCTCGGTTTCCTGTTCGGACTCATCGCTCTGGGTAAATCACTTTATTATCATGGATGTGTTGGTCTTTCTTTTTTTAAGGTCTAATTCTAGTCCAAAAACACCCAGAATACTCTGCAGTGAATAACACTGATGGTACTAAGCTGCCACGACTGTTGATGTTTGTGTTACAGCGGAGGAGGTGAGGAAGCTGAAGGAGAAGATGAATGTACTTCAGAGCATGGTCCACGCCGGCGGGGCTCACAGCAGTCGACAGGTTGGTAATGGGATGTTTATGGACATGGACAAGTTCGATAACTCACTGAACCTTGGAGCAACAGACACGACCAACCTGCAGAGGACTATACAGAGCCTCCTGGATACTGAGATCAAATCTGAGGCTTTCAAAGGTACTGACACACACACCAACAATATATATATATATATATATATATATATATATATATATAAAAATATGAATATATATCGCTCGGTGGAGCAGCGGTAAATTACGCTAGCACACTACTGCTGGGATCCGCCAGTCGGGCACTACATACAGACATGATTGGCTGTGTCTGAGGGAGGACAGGGGGCGTGGGATGACAGAGACCCTGCAGTAGAATGGCTTTCTGTCTGGGCCAGTGATAGCTCAGTGGTTAAGGTACTGGACTAGTAAACAGAAGGTTGCCGGTTCAAGCCCCGCCACCACCAAGTTGCCACTGTTGGGTCCCTGAGCAAGGCCCTTAACCCTCAATTGCTCATCATGTTCTGCTCATTGTGTAAGTCGCTTTGGATGAAAATGTAAATGTAAATGTCCGGGGTGTGTTAATACACACAGTGATTCCCGGAAAGCCAGTCCCACTGCAACCCTGACCAGAATAAAGTGGGGGTGAAACATGAAAATGAAATGAAACACTCTGTATGAGCTAAAGTATTGAGACGCCCTCATTACTCCTAATTACTGAGTTCATACGTTTCTATGCTGCATTAATTCATTATATTTTATTATAGGTGGGTTTTTCCTCCTCCATAACAGAGACACAATAACTTATTAATATAAAAATGAAGTTTATTTAAACAAGCTGCACTTTAATTTACAGGTTTATTTCAAATGTATAACATTATATAATACTTTCATTATTTAGCTAAACTGGCTCACTCAGTAAAAGGAGAAAAAGGAGATCGAGGATCCAAAGGTAGGAAACAAAAACACTAGAAAGCTCTTATTTATAAAATAATAATAATAATTTATACTTTATTTAAAAGTCAGACAGCTGAGACTCTTTATGTTTGATCTTGTAAAATTATTTCTGTTTTCAGGTGATTCTGGAGAACGAGGAGCTAAAGGTCTGTAAAAGCTAAATTAGAAGTAATTATATACAGTATATATACTGAAGAACAATAATAAATGTGTAATAACATTTTTTAGTATTTATAAAATCTATAATATTATTACATTTCTCTTGAGATAAAATAAATGATCTATTATAAAGCTCACACAGCGATTAGCATTTTCAGATTCTCAGAGAAGTATTTATTAATAATATTAATTTATTAAGAATTTATTAATATCCAAACGAGTGTGGTATTTGATGGTATCTAACTTTTTGAAGAACAGTATAACAGTACTAGAACTGTACTGTAACTGTACTCATGCAGTAAAGTACTGATATATTTACTAAATGTAAATAAATTTACACTCTATGTACTGAAAAGCTTGTTAAATGCAGTAAATGAAGATTTGTGGTCTGATAATTCTTTATTAATCTTTATTAAACTCACAAAAGAAAAGATTTCCAATTTTTAATGAACAACTTCCTTGTATTTTGTACCACTGTACTGAATCATTGTGGAATGTTTCAGAACTTTAAACTTAAATATTTTCTCTTATTTTGCCCGACCTGAACTGCAAGGGTTGCAAGCATTAAAAAAAATCTTATTATTTACAAAATACACTGAAATTATTCAGCCAAAACATCAGTTTAATAATGTTCAGTAGAATAAATCAATTACAGATTATTTTTACAGCATTTAACAAAATGTCCCAACTGTTCTGAAAATTCTGAATATTGTAATTACATATAGTATATAGTATGTATGCAGTTTGTAGTATGCAGTATGCAGTATGTAGTATGTATGCAGTATGTAGTATGCAGTATGGAGTATGCAGTATATAGTATGTATGCAGTATGTAGTATGCAGTATGCTGCATGTAAAAACAACTTACGTTGACCAAAGTGCTGTACATCGAATAAGCATACATAACACAACATTATATTAAAAAAGTAAAAACCAAATAAAAATACAGAGTAAGAGACAAAAAAAAACAAATACAAATAGACTAAACAATTAAAATTAACACAGCTCCTCACTGTTCAAATGCCAGCTTATAAAGGTATGTTTTTAGCAGTGATTTAAAAACAGCGGCTAGTACTGTATGTATGCAGTATGTAGTATGCAGTATGTAGTTTGTATGCAGTATGAAGTATGCAGTATGTAGTATGTAGTATGTAGTATGTATGCAGTATGTAGTATGCAGTATGCAGTATGTAGTATGCAGTATGTAGTATGTATGCAGTATGGAGTATGCAGTATGCAGTATGTAGTATGCAGTATGTAGTATGCAGTATGTAGTATGCAGTATGTAGTATGCAGTATGTAGTATGTATGCAGTATGGAGTATGCAGTATGTAGTATGCAGTATGTAGTATGCAGTATGGAGTATGTAGTATGTATGCAGTATGCAGTATGTAGTATGTAATATGTTGTATATGTTATGTAGTATACCGTATGCCCGCCAAGATAAATATAAATTATTTTTTAGGTTCAGGGGACTTTAATATCAGGTGGTTTTATGATTTATTTGTCATGTATATAAAAGCAGAATATATAACATGACTAACAGAACTGTGATGTGTTTCAGGAGAAAACGGTTTTCCAGGGATGCCAGGTAAGAAATCCATCAATGTGCTACATTTATTTATTTATTTATTTATTTTAATGTAATTATGTTATTGTATGTAATTTTGTTATATAATCTGATGATCTAATAATGTTTATTGATCTTTGGTAGGTTCTCCAGGTGTAACTGGACCTGCAGGACATGAAGGATCAAAGGGACAGAAAGGAAGTGCAGGTACGTTCTCTATAGTGTGATTTTATTGGTCGATCTGTCTTTTATCTGAATGATTTTAATGATTCTTCTCTCTCTATGCCACAGGGGAGCAGGGGGCAGAGGGGGTACCAGGCCTCAGGGGCCGAGACGGGCCTCCAGGACTACCAGGAATACCAGGCTCATCAGCACTGAAGGGTGAAAGAGGTTAGAGTTTACACCCCCCAACTATAACCCTAACCCCCCCCCCCCCACACACACACACACACATATACACATACACACACTCGCTGTTAACCAATCAGAGCAAGACGAATCAGTTCAGATTAATTTCACTTTAATGTTTTCTTTAATCTGTACAAATTAAATTACAGCAAACTTAAATCTTATAGAGGGAAATAAAAATAAAATCTAAAACGATTTAAGGGGGCGTGGCTGTGTTCAGAATGAACCAATCACATTTTAGCTGATGTTAGTACAGTACCTGATATCAGTGAGAGACTCTGATGAAGCTAA
Organism: Trichomycterus rosablanca; assembly: GCF_030014385.1. Classification (NCBI taxonomy): domain Eukaryota; kingdom Metazoa; phylum Chordata; class Actinopteri; order Siluriformes; family Trichomycteridae; genus Trichomycterus; species Trichomycterus rosablanca. The sequence continues at coordinate 52,780,171 of NC_085992.1, read as the reverse complement.
ACAGCAAAACATCAGAGCTTCCAAAACCTCAAAGCAAAACATCAAAGGATCTTAGAGAGGAATCAGTCAGGAGAACATACAAAACATTTCCATTACATTACATACAGAACACCAGGAAAGAACCATCATCAACAAATGGTTCAAATACGGCACAACTATGACTAAGAACCGGATGTCCCTCCAGAACTGATGAAGGGGCCAGAAGAAATCAGGTCTGGGACGCTCCCTAGAGGCCTTCAGCAATATTACAGGAGCTGCAGGAATTTGTGACAAGTTCTGGTGTTACAGGGTGTGAATATTTATGCAACCACATTATCATTCATCTTCTATTTTTATGCACAAAAGAAAATAAGTTTATTTATTCAGGTTTTCAGTAGAAACGAACCCCTGCGCTGATATTCAGTTTGATTTGATGGATTTATGTGAGCGTGCAGCATCAGGCTGGTTTGGTCGAACCCAGTAAATCTAGTGGTTCAACAGATTCAATCTAATTCTTGCAAAAACAACATTTAAAATTAGCAGCATTTTTGTTTAAATTTCAGTCTGTTTTAGTTGTAGTTAAAGTAATTATTATTATTATTATAAAAGCTAATGCTAAACACAATGTGTAATTCTTACTCTTAAACACTTTATACCTCACTGTTTCATTTTTAGTATAAAAGCTGTAAAACTGACCACAAACTACAGAAATAATAACGTGTCGTGTTTTTCTGCTCTCTGTTATCACAATTACAAATTATTTATTGGACTTTATGGGATTTAGTATAAGAACTGTAATGGTTGTAAAGTCCGGTGTGGGTTAAACCTAAAACCATTTACTGTGGTATTTCACAGACACTTTATTTAAATGAAATGCAACATGCATGAAATTAAGGGTCTCTCTCATCAGTTAGTTATATAAATGTGCAGCAGATCACAGATTAAAACTAATTTTATAAAAGCTTAATTAAACAATGTTCTTGTGGTTTCTTTCAGGCTCTCCAGGAGAACCGGGAGCTCGAGGCTTTCCTGGTGCTGCTGGTGCTCCCGGTCCCAAAGGTTTATTTACACTTCATTCAGTTATACGCTGTTAATACGAGGAATCATTTAATTATTGATTATAAATGTTTATGTTTGTTTCAGGCTCCTCGGGCACTAACGGTTTGGTAGGTACACCAGGTAAGAACTGTTATCTATATAAATAAAGTGTTCAGAATTTATACTGAATGTTTGAGGACAGAATGAATGACCTGTGTCTGGTCCTGTACAGGTGAACCAGGTCCTCAAGGCTTCAGAGGAGAAATGGGCCCCGCAGGGCCTAAAGGCAGGTTACATAATCATCATCTAATTCCTTTTATAGCTCAATAATCAGATCAACTCAATTTTAAATGATTATTTATGATTTGATTTGATGTTTTGAGCAGGAGACAGAGGGATTCAGGGTCCATCAGGAACTAAAGGTCTGTATCTCTCTTATAGTTTTTAATTTAATGCTGATCCTCACAGGTTTGTAATGTATGGATGGATGTTTTATAGGTGATCATGGTGAAAAGGGCGACCCGGGTGTTCCAGGTAAGAGCTCTTTTAATCTTTAACCTGCTTCCACACATCAGTTTATACAGGAAACAACACGGAATGAGATCCTGTGATTTATCTGAGATTGTAATTATTCTTTCAGGTTTCCCAGGGGCTCCAGGTAAAACTGGAGTTTCAGGTGAGAAAGGATCCAAGGGATCAACAGGTGAGCACCAGGAGTCACAGAGTCAGACACAGTCTTATTTACCTAATGTAAAGTCGTACCAACAGCTCGTCCTTCATTCTCAAATAATCCACAGAACAAAACACCAGTGGAATCTTACACTCAGCTACATAAGGTCAAATTCTTCACAAACAGAAGAAATGTTAAAATCAATAATCTGACTAAAAATTATTACTATCCTAAAATAATTTTTCTGCAAATAAACATGATTGATTTTAATGTTATTGGTTCTGCTCACGTGCATCACACATTACAACACTCAGGTCAGGATCGCTTACATCCATGCTAACAGTGATAGCTCAGTGGTTAAGGTACTGGACTATGTATGTAAATGTAACAGAAGGCTTGTGCTGAGCTACACAAGATGCCTAACGCAACTAATAAGATCAAATCAGAGTAAATACGAGCTGTACTGGCTGCATCACAGCAACATACCACATATAGACAGGAAACACCCTGGACAGGCCACCAGTCCATCACAGGGCAGAGAAAGGAGGAACCGGAGCACCTGGAGGAAACCAACGTAGACACAGTGAGAACATGCTAATTTCCTGTCCTCCCAGCCGGGGATTCAAACCCAGGCCCTTCTTGCAGTGAGATGACAGCGCTACCCACCGTGCCACCATGCTGCCCCAATGTAGAATTTATGTAGGGACTATTGAACTCCACCTTCATGATAGACTGGATGTGATAAACATTAAATATAATTAAAACTGATGCCTGAAACCGGTTCCATTCAAATATAAAACTAGAAGCATTTAAACAGACCATGCCATCATGCATGATGATAAAGTATCCAGGAAAAGGATTGTAGTGAGTCTGTCGAGACTCGGCAATGTCTAAAAAATCATAAACCAGTAACTTAGGAACTACTTAAGAAGTGGTTGCTAGAATTTTAGGTTAGCTTGATAATTTCCTTCGGGATGAATAAAGTATCTATCTATCTATCTATCTATCTATCTATCTATCTATCTATCTATCTATCTATCTATCTATCTATCTATCTATCTATCTATCTATCTATCTATCTATCTATCTATCTATCTATCTATCTATCTATCTATCTAGCTTGATTCGAGTCAATCATATTAGAAATGTGTTTTGTGCTCTAACAGCTCAGCGTTTTAGTTCTTTATAGAAATAATGGATGTCGTTCTCTAAACCGACAAAGAATTGAACCATCCAGACTAATACCAGCATACTGCCAAAAAAAAAAACCAAAAACACAGATCTGAGAGGGATGGGGGTGTTTAGCACTCATGTCACTAATACTCACATCAGTGAGAACTTCATTAACACTGAAATACGTTGATAACACGCTAAATCAAATACTGCGTCTTTAATGAGATTTGAAAGCATGTAATCAGAAACAGCTTTATAATCAGAACATGTGGGTGCTAGACTGGTGTGCCTGTAGACCAGACCTTTCTTTCATTTTCAACAGTTCTACTGTAAATCTGGATGAATTTGGTCTCAGATTATTATGAATGTTTGTTAAGCAGCTTTTTTGTGTATAAATTAAACGATTTATTTCCTGTTTGTACGTGTTTAGGTGCTGATGGTGCTGATGGTGATAAGGGACAGAGAGGTGAGTCCCGCACTGATCAGTGATTGATTAAATCCTCTGAAACTAAACAGGTCGTCACATTTATTCTCTTTACCTCTAATGCACAGGTGACCAGGGAGCAATCGGAATGCCGGGAGTTCGAGGCCCACCTGGGCCGGCTGGTGATGCTGGGCCTCCAGGTACAATAAAGCAATGAACAAATATAAATGTAAAATATTAAATTCATTACTGGCATTTTGTTTTAACTACAGTAATTAATCTTGTGTACTGTACTGTTATACAGAGCCATTTTAATGCCTCCTTCACCCAGCTTTCCTCACAATTTAGTCATATCCATTTCCCTGATTGCCTCTACTGCTGCAGACCTCCACTCCTGTATTGCCCACACGCAGTAATGCACTGATCTCTATTATCCCCCGTCTCTGTGCAGCACCATCGATCAGGCAGCAGAGGGAGTGATTGCAGCAGTTATGAGGAATCCCCTCCGCCGGAGTTATACCCTCCTCATAACTGCTGCAATTACGCCCTCTGCTGGCTGATTGATAGCGCTACACAGAGTTCCACGGTCTAGCCGATTGTTGTCTGTATAGATGGTTATCTGCCGGTAACAGAGCTGAGATTTAATCTCTTAAGTTTATTTAATATATTTACTCTTAAGTTTGACATTTATATGTCTGGTCTAGAGTTGGTGCAGTTTTATGCCGATGTCCTGATACAAGCCTCCTTCATTTATCTGGGCTTGGGACTGGCAATGAGAGCGCACTGACAAGTGCACCTCCCAGGTGTTGGGCATTTTGTTCATCCCCCACCGACACAGCCATAGTGGACTAGTGTATTTTATTATATTAATGTTGCGTATTTACTAAATATATAATCAAATCTGAGTTTTAATTGTTTCTACTGTTTTTTTATTAGGACCTCAAGGACTTCAAGGACCTCCAGGTAACACAGACACTCAAATTCCTTATAACTAAGTTTATATTCCTAATAAACTATAAGGGCAGCAGTGATCTAGTGGGTAGAGCTGTGGGTTACCAACTGGAAGGTTGTGGTTTTGAATTCCAGCTCTGTCATGCAGCCACTGATGGGCCCTTGTGCAAGGCCCTTAACCCTCTCGGCTCAAACGAACTGGGATACGTGGCTCAGTGAACTGTACACGTGTATATATGCCAAATAAAGATGTTCCATCAGCCCTCGATAATCATTAACCCCCCCCCCACCACCACCACCACCACCACCAATACTAAGCTTATTATTATCTAGTGTACTTTTCTGACCAACATTAGTACTGTGGAGCATCGTAATATAAAGAGGGTCCTTATAAATAGTGGAGTACATGATGTACAGGGGTGTAAAAACAACATAAATAAACAGCACTGTTTACGTTATTTTGGGTACTTTACAAACGTTTTGTTCCTACAGGCCTCGCAGGACTTCCTGGACAACCTGGTATTAAAGGTCTGTATGATATTAAACACCTTTTTATTATACATCACATACAGCGTATTACCAAAAGTATGTGGACACATGACCATATTTGTGGACGTCCCATTATAAATGCATTAATATGTAGTTCTTACTGATCATACAGCAAACATTAAATGTACAATAATTACTGTATATAATCATTATAATCATGCTCTTCTGATCGGCCTGAACTAGACCTTTATTACAGATTTATTACAGTAATAATTCAGTTTTAAATCTTTTACAGGCGACAGCGGTGAACCCGGCCGAGTTATTAATGCAGGTAAGAGCTACAGGTTTACGATTTACATTTTTAAGCTTTTTTATGTAAACACTGGAATCATATTTTACTTTTATTTAAATCTACAGCTGGATCCACTTCTGTGGTGATCCCTGGACCACCAGGACCCGCTGGTCCCCCTGGATCTCCTGGACCTTCCGGACTGCCTGGTAGGTCACAAACTTCCACCTTCATTCAGTTTGATTCAGTGAATATAATCAAGTGTGCAGAGCGTTAAACGTTGTGTTTTATTATTACAGGTCCTATTGGTCCTGCTGGGAATCCTGGATCTCCTGGTAATGAGTTCACTTATTTATTAGGTTTTGTTTGTTTAACATGCAGTACTTGAACCTTGTGTGCTCTCGTACCAGCTAGATGAGAAGATAAGACATTTTTAAACTAACAGGTTCATGTAGGGTTCCTGTTCTTACACACTTTTAGATCCACATTAATGATCTGATTATTATTATATTTTAACATTCATCTGATTATTCATGTGCAGTTTGGAACCATAAGAACTTCTGAGTAAATATTAACTATAAAACCATTAACTATGAACCCCTGTGTTTTCTTAAGGGTTAAAATGACCCACTAATATGATTATCGGCAGATAAAATCCCCTCAGTCTGTAATAAATGTAAAATAGATTTTGGGTTTAAAATGTAATTAAGCTGATTTATTTTAGGGGTATTTTAGTGAAGGCCGCTGATTTATGATTTAGGATGAGGGGAGTGTACAGAATAATAAAACTACACAAGAGTTTAATCCAGTTATAAAAATATTATAACATTAATTTAATTCTGCTTCTAACTGCATTCTGCACATTTTTTATATTTGGTATATAATATTTATATTCAAATAAGAACAAGAAAGTGTACTTCTCACAGCAAGAAGGTCCTGGGTTCGATCCCCAGGCAAACCGGGAGCTCCGGTTTCCTCCCACAGTCCAAAAACATGCAGTCAGGTTAATTGGAGATACTGAATTGCCCTCTAGGTGAATGTGTGTGTGTGTGTGTGTGTGTGTGTGTGTGTGTGTGTGTGTGTGTGTGTGTGTGTTTGTCCTGTGATGGAGTGGCATCCCGTCCAGGATGCTACTGTGTGCCTTGTGCCCATTGAAAAGCTGGGATAGGCTCCAGCACCCCCCGCGACCCTGATTGGATAAGAGGTTAAGAAAGTGAGTGAGTGAGTGAATGAATGAGTGAAAACTAATGCTGTATAAAAACTCAGTAAATATGAAATACCAACATGTATCACAGGGCGGGATTTGAACCCTGTCAGACTAAGGCACCCACACCACCACATTACCCCCTATCACCTGCTACATCACAGCACCAGTGTAGAAATACATACAATACTGGGTTTTGATTATGGAACAACACTAGGGTTAGAGTTATCACAGCTATAGTGCGCGGTGTCTGATGTAGAAACACTCGTCTGCTTCAGTACAGAACCAACAACCATCTGATCTGAAATGTGATGCTTGATTATTACTGTATTACTTTAAAATGTACAACTTGATCTTATTCCATGTTACAGTACGTAGTTTATTCATGTGATTTATTATTTCTTTATCCTCCAGGTCCCAGAGGTAGTAAGGGTGAGCAGGGTGAGCAGGGCATCACAGTGGAGAGAACAGAGAGTAAGAAACCACTTCATCAAATAAAAGTAGATTTTAATCTGCTGTTGTGAGAAGATTAAACCCATTCTGGTGTTTTACAGGACAGTACGCTTCTTCCAGTGATTCTGCTCTTATTCAGGGACCACCAGGTCCACCGGGCCCCCCAGGGCCTCCTGGAACTCCAGGTATATGATTATCATCAGTAAAAGTCTGAGTATAAATAACGGCTCTTCATCATTATTATTATATTAGTGTGAATCAGAATTAAACACGTTATAAACCTGACATCAAAAGTCTCGTAGTTCCTGTAACATCACAAAATAAATCATAAATGATCAGATATTAATGACATGAGTGTGTAAAACTAACCCCTCACACTGTCACTGCTGGTCTGTAGGATACGGAACCCCTGGCCCCAGAGGAGAAAAGGGAGAGAGAGGAGAACAAGGAAGTTTTGTGCCCAATTCAGGTCAGTTTCTCTAACGTTTACTGTAGTTAAAAGTTATTCTGACATTAATAAACACAAATGTTCCACCATCCTGAACATCACAGAGTTTATAACAGTGTTAATCTAACTTTATCAGGAACCTTTTTCGCTGGACCACCTGGACCACCCGGACCTCAGGGTCCTAAAGGAGAAACAGGTAAACGTGTCAGGATTATTTTATACAATACAAATACTTATTTGATTTTATTTAGACTACATTTACTACCACTGTAACTAATACATTCAACTAATAACTAATGCTAACATCTTAAAGTACTATTAACAGCTGTGTTCTGTTTATTTCTACTAAATTATTATTACTACAAAAATTAATAATGACAATAACAATAGTAATAATTATAATCATAATAATAATAATAATGATAATAATAATGTTGTCTGTCTCACTAACTCATTTAGGACCTCAAGGACCTAGAGGATATCAAGGTATGAGACCCTGCTAGCACATTATAATAATTATTATAATGATAATAATAATAATTATTATTATTATTATAAAACACGTTCCTGTGTATCGTTTGTGTTCTGTAGGGTCAGCAGGTCAGCCTGGACTACCAGGAAGACCAGGAGATGTCAGAGGTGAGACGATGGTGGATTTTATCTGCTTTATAAATGATATCTAGAGCAGGAGTCCCCAACCACCGGGCCGCATACTGGTACTGGTTCGTGGGTCATTTATTATCAGGCCAGACAGAAAGAATAAATATTTAGAGAGGCTACAAGAGCAATGAAAACACTGCTTTTTTACGGGTGTTATTGTCTCCTATCACCACTAGGTGGGAGCAGCGTCTCATTGCAGCGAAAAAAAATCTCATTTGTGAGCAGTATAGTTATTCTATTTTAAATCCTCCCTCCCCCGCCGGTCTGTGAAATTATATCTTATATGAAACCGGTCCGTGAAATTATATCTTATATGAAACCGGTCCGTGGTGCAAAAAGGGCTGTGGAGCGCTGACTCTGAATATTTTTAATAAACAAACCTGTTTTATTTCTCTTTATTAGTGCGATTATAATTATAATATTATTATTATAATTATTATCTGTAGTTTGTAATGAATTTGTTTGCATGGTTCTTGTTTTCAGTGTCTGAGACCAGCAGAGCTCAAGGTTCTCCTGGGCTACAGGGACCTCCAGGGCCACCGGGGCCCACAGGACCAGCAGGGCCACAAGGCATTAAGGGTAATCCCTTCAGAAGTCTCTATATAAACATGGCAGACAGGAAGTGCACTTTAGTACCTTTTAATTAGTGAGAGTTTAATTATTACTGATTTGTGTGTAATATAGGGGACAGCGGCATTCCAGGCGCTCCCGGCATCCCAGGAACATCCAGAGGTGAGATTCATTTATTATGACCTGCAACACCTTCCACCGTGGTAAAACAGACAGTAAATGAATGAATGATGTGCATTACATAGTAAATGTTAGCGGCAGCGTCTCATTATCTCAGTCAGGTTTTGTTCACCTCCGTTTCCTGTATGACTGTAGTTAATGTGTTTTTATTTCTAGGTTCAGGTTCAAGTGTTGCTGTTGCTGGGGCCCCTGGGTTGCCAGGTCCTCCAGGGCCTCCCGGACCTCCCGGTTCTTCAGGTGGATCTGCAGCAGAGTATCACCGCTACATCGCTGAGTACATGCAAAGTAAACAGTGGGATTTACTGCTTCTATTATTGGTATATAAAGTGATGAAATGATTTATAGTTATACGTTATACGTTGTGTGTTCAGGTGACAGCATGAGACGGCATCTATCAAGTATCCAGGGGCCTCCAGGTCCCCCGGGGGCCTCGGTGTCTGTTGAGAGCGTAGCATCTCGGGTCATCAGTTACATTCAGAGTAAGTCTGGAACCTGGTGGTGTGTTGGTGTAAATCACACGTACATAACCCCTCATGTCATGAAGTATAACAGTGATAATGGTTACTGTAAAGCTCAGACACTATCGTAGTGTTTTTATTATATAAGTTGGCGTGTTAATGACCGGTACTGATAACAATACTGACATGGTAAAGCTAATGATTAATGGATAATGAATGTGTTCCAGGTTCTGGTATTACTGGTTCTCCTGGTTCTCCTGGTCCTGCTGGTCCTCCTGGATCTGTAACCACGAGTGACATTGTTGCTTTATTACAGCGTGAGTTTAATATCAAACACACAGAAATAAAATCATCAGCGCTGCCGGCGGCTCACGTTCCACCCTCACTAACCCTTCTCTCTTTTATTCAGGAGAGGATGTTAGACGCTATGTAATGGGACCTCAGGGACCCCCCGGCCCTCCAGGAGCCTCCTTTGACACACAGGAAGTGGCGAAATACGTTTTGAGAATTATTGATGGTATGTTTATTTAGGTTAATATGAAGAATTAAACCACTTGTTACATCCAGAACTCACTAATGATCAGTGACGATCAGATACGTGACTAAAGTGTCTCCTGGTTTTTAGAGAGGGGGCTGACGGGTAGACCTGGACCCCCTGGTCCTCCTGGTGTACCTGGCCAACCAGGAGCCACCTACAGTGACATCACAGCCCTGATTCAGAGTGAGTTTGTCTTTATGATTATGATTTATAGATCAGTGTTTTATATAATTACACGTCTGTTTATATGTGGATGTTTATCGTTCAGGACTGGTGTAAAGTGGAGCGTTCACAGCTCATCCTTCCTTCCTTTAAATCCTTCCTTCTCTTTTTAATCTGTTATATTTTTATTATTTTTTTAGTGTTTTTTTATTTCCCCCCCCCCCCCCCCCCCCCTTCCCAAGTGATTCCCCGCCCCTGCTGCAGAACCCCACTTTTGTCCGAGGAGGGCCGTTACTAACACACACCCCCTCCGACACATGTGTGCAGCACCAACCGCTTCTTTTCACCTGCACCGGGGGGGTCATACGGAGATCCGTATCATGCATAGAGAGTCACACACTGATCTCCGTTATCCCCCGTCTCTGTGTAGTGCAGCACCATCGATCAGCCAGCAGAGGGCGTAACTGCAGCACTTATGAGGAATCTCCTCAGATAAGCCGATTGTTGCCCGTGTAGGTGACCGACCGGCCGGTAGCAGAGCTGAGATTCAAACACATGAATTTAAGATGTCGACTCACAGCATTAAAGCTACTTTAAAGGCTTCATGTTCCATATGGGCTTTAAAACAGAACGCCTTCATTTGCTTGTTTGTAAGCAGGGGTCAGAGCGCAGGCCCAACAGTGGCTGCATGGCAGAGTTGGGATTCAAATCCACAACCTTTCATTCTATAGTCCAAAGCTGTTTACCTACTAGGCTTCCACTGACCCCAAGTGTATTTTTGTTATTCCCTAAAGCTTCATGTTGCAGTTTGGTTTACATCATTTATCCAGCATCCATATCAGCCCTGTGAAAAACTATTTATCCCATAAATGTAATAACTGGCTGCACTTCATATAAACGTTATAACTGGCTGCACTTCATATAAACGTCTCCTGAACTCTTCACCATGATCTTGTTATTAATCGTCTTTGGTTTTGTTCCATTTCTTTGTAAGTTTCCTGTGTTGGTTCTTTTATTCTGTTTATTTTAATCCTTTCCTTGTTCTGTAGGATCTGGATTTGCTGGAGGTGTTTCAGGTCCTCCTGGTCCACCAGGAAGACCAGGTCCAGTAGGTCCTCCAGGTCCTGCAAGTTCAGGTTATCGACTTGAAGACATCCAGGTTTACCTGGAGAGTGAGTTTAGTTTTATTATTAATCTCTCAGTATTAGAGACACTCGTCCGTGTTGTTAAATTAAACTGTTTCTGTCTCTGTGTGTGTTTTAGATTCGGGATTACGAGGGGATCCTGGTCCTCCTGGCCTTCCAGGACCTCAGGGGCCTCCAGGAGACTCAAGGACGCTGGTTTCATATGACGGAGTCAATCAGAAAGAATACATCCGTACTGAGCTGCAGAACTTCCTGAACAGTAAGTTCATGATCTCACACACACATTATGATCAGTGTGTTCGGGTTCGATGGTGAACGATGTGATAATGACGTGACGATTCATGTGAAAATACTAAACATCACCTAACTACTGAGCTACTGCTCGACATGATATTAATGATGGAATCAGACTGATTGAGTTGGTGTTGTGTGCTGTGTTCAGGTGAGACCATGAGACACTACTCCTCAGGTCCTCCTGGTCCTCCAGGTCCTCGTGGTGAGAAGGGTGACCATGGTGAGGTGGACTATTCCAGCGCTGCCACCAGAGTCACCGACTACATGCTGAGTGAGTAAAATCAGCCGCTGGTTAAATACGTTCAGCATGTTTAAGTGTTCCTGATATCACATGTTCCTTCTTCTCTAGATCAAGGTCTGCTTCAGCAAATCAATGATGAATATTGGAAAACACATTCCTCGAGATTCCAAGGGCCTCCTGGGCCCCCTGGTGCCCCCGGATACAGTCGGGTTTTTGCTACTCATGGAAACATCACCACTGATCTTATGGATTTCTTCAGACGTGAGTATTTGAGGTTATAAAAAGCACCAGTACACTTGGAATCAGATGCTTAACTGGTTATAATGGGAGGGATCAGATCTCCTAAATCTCCTAAATCACGTGTCAAACTCAAGACGAGAGCTTAAGAGACGTATGATCGTCTTAAATACACTGTAAAATCTATAAACTGCATCTCCCACAATGCATGCCGATTTTGTGACCCGCAAAGTGACCGCATCCCACTAGATGTCAGTGTTTCCACATCAGTGTTTAACTGAGGCTGTTTTCCAACAAGTGATGCTGAGAAATATTTACACATAATCCCAAAATGTAGAAGAAGAGAAAATTGAAGCAGAAGGAGGAAATTTAATGAAAGATGTGAAAGTGAAACAAGTTTGTGCTTCAGGAAGAGAAAGAGGTGCGTCTCTGTGTTATGAGGCGTGTCTGTGGTAAAGGAGAACAATATAAATGTAGATATACATTATAAATATACAATATAAATGTAGATATACGTTATAAATATACAATATAAATGTAGATATACGTTATAAATATACAATATAAATGTAGATATATGTTATAAATATACAGAATGAATTTGGCATTTTGACACCAAACACAGAACTTATCCTCCAAGAAAAAAACCAAACTGTCCAAGAATTAAAACGCGACTGCAATCACAGCGGGATACGTTACAATCGGCGCTTTGAGGGCCGCCATGATGCAGATGTGGCCCTCAGTGAAAATGAGTTTGACACCCCTGTCCTGAATCTTTGATCCATGTAGGATCTCTTTATAGAAACACGTCGAGCTGTTAATAATCCGTCTTGTATTTGTCTCTTCAGAACACGGGACGATTCCGGGTCCTCCCGGTCAACAGGGACAGAAAGGAGAGCGAGGACACACCGGACCCAAAGGTACGCTCACACACTCATGTTTACACTACAGGAACACGTGATCAGGGTTATATATATATGACGTCCTGATAGTTCATGCACATGAACGTTACAGAAACTAAAAACTTAAGTAAATAATAAATAGTAGGAGGTTTAAAACCACACAGTAGAAATCTAAACACTTTATTTTCAGGTGAAATGGGAAGGCCAGGATATCCCGGTGCTCAGGGTCCAAGAGGTCCAGAAGGTCCTAAAGGAGAAAAGGGTGAGAGAGGTAAAGATCTTCAGTCTGATACTGGATATACCGGTGATGTTTTATGTGTAATTACTTATTAAATATTGAGGAAATTTGGTGCTGATACCTTCAGGTCACAAACTAGGAGCTTCTGACTCGTGCACCCCATTTTACCATCATTTTTACTATTTTTTAGGATGGGTACAAACTATTTTGCAGTGTTTGTACAGAACATTTGGCCTTTTATTTTACTGTTAAAACATAATTGGTTGGTCATTATTTCTTCTTTGACAAGACGTTTTATTTTGTAAGCTCAGTCACATAAAGCAACAAACACCACATCATTACCAGTCCAACACGTGTTTACTTTTAATTAGAAATTGTACTGAAATAAAAAACATTTATACAGGTTATATGATACAATTACAATCACACTGCATTTTGTAATAATACACTAATTAAAATGTCATAATATTCATGCATGTTTACTATTTATTATTTAATTTATTATTATTACATAAACAGCTGCTAAGATCGTCTGTCAAGACGCAAAAGCCAAAGAGAGATTATTATTACCTTATTATTATCGAATTTATTATTGTATTATTATTATTTGATTATTATTAAATGTATTATTATTATTTTATTATTATAAAATTTATTATTAAATTTATTATTATTATTTTATTATTACATTTATTATTATTATTTTATTATTATTTTATTATTAAATTTATTGTTATTATTATTTTATTATTATTAAATTTATTATTATTACAATTATTATTATTAAATGTATTATTATGATTTTATTATTATTAAATTTATTATTATTACTATTATTATTATTATAATTACAGTTTAAACAATTACAATTAAAGTTTGTTTAAAGTTGTTGCCTTAAGGATTTGGTTTTATAGACTTCCCTCACACTTACCCAACCAATTATAACAAACTTCCCCAAAAACAGCTACACAAACCAACAACTACAAAATCCTATTAACAGTCATCATACATACAGAGGAGAGACGACAGGAGTGAGAAACACAAATAAATAATAATTCAGTAAATCAACCTCAAAATAACAACAAGTGACCGGATGCTGCATCAGTTTTACTCGCCTGATGGATTCACACTTGATGAGGGGAATAGAACCTCATCACTGTAAAACCTGCTAAATACCTACAACCATAAAACAAGTCCTGATCAAACACCTAAAGTACGAAAGAGAAAGAAAACAAGTCTCAATACCACAAACACTGAAAAATAGATTCAACCTGAACACAGTGAAAATAATTCTGATCTCCTCAAAGGATAGGGAACAAAAATCAATAAAGACTTAAAAACGTGATTTAATCCTGCCACAGACGTATTCTATAGAAGCAAAACATGGATTAAATCTTTAATGAATGATTTAATAAGATTTGAGTTTATTTTCTTCATCACGTGCAGTGAGTTATACAGTCAGTGATGGACTGATTTCTCCTGATGGCGTGTTAGTTGTTCTGTTTGATTCCTCCACAGTTCTTGTTCTGTTTGGTTCTGAGGTTCTTTGTGTGGTTTTGTTCTTTATGTTCATCTCACTGTAAAGGAACACCAAATCAGTCTGAACCACAGAATAAACGAAACCTCAGAGCGTGGACGAGATCAAAGCCAAACCTCAAATATCTTTATTTCTTTCTTTCTTTATTTCTTTCTTTATTTCTTTCTCACAGGTGAGATTCAGCGCAGTCACCGCAGAAGAAGCACCGAGGTGTAAAGGTTCCATCAGTACTGTTCCCACGTCAGGCTGGGTCACCACTATATACAATTAAATACAGTTAAATACAGTCATATAGTTATATACAGTTAGATACAGTTAAATACAGTCATATAGTTATATACAGTTAGATACAGTTATATTCAGTTAGATACAGTTAAATACAGTTATATAGTTATATACAGTTAGATACAGTTATATTCAGTTAGATACACTTATAGTAAAGGTTTTTACTGAAATCTCATGTTTAGTAATCAGATGCTTGGTGTTTAATCCATTTTCTTGTTTGCATTTAAGTTTCATTATTCTGTTGTTTTAATATGGAAGTAGCGTTTAAACTCGTACACTTACCTGCTCATTTACTGTATTTGTACCACTTGAATTTTATTAGCACTTAATATTGTTTATTTTTTGTTAATTAATTTTGCACTGTAATTAATCATTCCAACACACGACAATAAGAACGACTTTAAACAGCAACGTTTCACTAAACTTACAAGTTCAGGATTTTTTAGGCATGAGTTAAATTTAAAGTTTGTTTGATGGTTTAATAAAGAATTTTATATTTTAAATCATTTGCAGATGTTCTTCAATGACTGAATTAAATGTGTAAAATCATTTAAGCCCCTGACATTATTCAGCGCTGCTGGAGTTTTTAAACACCTCACTCTCACTGCTCGACTGAGAATCGTCCACCGACCAAAAATATCCAGCACAACAGCGCCCCGTGTGCAGCGTCCTGTGACCACTGATGAAGGTCTAGAAGATGAGCGACTCAAACAGCAGCAATAGATGAGCGATCGTCTCTGACTTTACATCTACAAGGTGGACCGACTAGGTAGGAGTGTCTAATAGAGTGGACAGTGAGTGGACACGGTGTTTAAAAACTCCAGCAGCGCTGCTGTGTCTGATCCACTCATACCAGCACAACACACACTAACACACCACCACCATGTCAGTGTCACTGCAGTGCTGAGAATCATCCACCACCTAAATAATACCTGCTCTGTGGGGGTCCTGACCAGTAAAGAACAGGGTGAAAGGAGCTAACAAAGCATGTAGAGAAACAGATGGACTACAGTCAGTAATTGTAGAACTACAAAGTGCTTTTATATGGTAAGTGGAGCTGATAAAATGGACAGTGAGTGTAGAAACAAGGAGGTGGTTTTAATGGTAGAGAGGGTTGAGGGCCTTGCTCAAGGGCCCAACAGTGGCTGGCAGAGCCGGGATTTGAACATTTATATTTTCAGCATTTAACAGACGCTTTTATCCAAAGTGACTTACAGTACTGAGACAGTGTACTAAGCAATTCAGGGTTAAGGGCCTCGCTCAAGGGCCCAACAGTGACAACCTGACAGTGGTGGGGCTTGAACCAGCAACCTTTCAATACTAGTCCAGTACCTTAATCACTAGGCTACACCTGCCTAGCTACCACTGTAAATAAACAGATTATATTACAGACTTGGATTAATCACTGAGAAGTATTATTTAATATTTCTATGTATTTAAATATAAATTGTATAAAAGCTGCGACTGTTTCACACAAACTGTTTATCTGAGCAACTTTTACACAACTGAGATAAAACGTTGATTTGTAAAAGTCTCGTCCCACTGCAGTTAAACTAAAACACAAGTGCTTATAATCATTATAAACTCTCTAAGTACAAAAGAAGACAAAAAACTACAATAATAAGATTTTATTTACACCAGATCAATCAGAAACAGGTTAGATCCATAAACCAAATCCATTTTAAAAACGCTTTAGTGCCGGAAGGTTTACACGCCACATGCTAACATGCTAACCCGCCGTTACCGGCGAGCATCGATCCCGAGCTGCAGTTTAATCTCCGAATCTCCTGAAAGTGTGGAAGTGAAAATAAAGCACAAAGTTCTTCATTAGATCCAGCATTCAGGATTTCAGCATGCAGGAGAGAATAAACCGACTCGTTCATCAGCGCGGTGAAGGATGAAGAGAAAAAGCATAAAAATCTGATTACATTCAAATAATAAAAACAACATAAAGAGATATGAACTGATACACCGCTGTTAAAAGCACCGCTGGGATTCAGACGTGTGTTTGTAACACGTAACATCCACCCGTCTGTGTGGGTTCTAACAGTACAGACGAGCCGTCAGCACAGAGCTGCAGTAACAGACCGAGGACGTTCTTACATCGACACAGAAATATGATGAACGTTCAAACACTGCTGCACGATTCTGTCCAACCGCTTCATCACAGAGTTCAAACACAGACGTGCACGTTTATACTTCATATAAACACTTTCTAATAAAAATGATACACTTAATACATCAACATAATAAAAACTATCATATGAAATCACGACTCTTCAAAAATCTTCAGGACCGTCGCTGCTGCTCCGTCAGTATAAAGATTTATTTACTAAATCTGAACTTTAATTTCCTTTTATTCTCGAAAATGCACCACAGCACCGTCACATCAAACACAAACCTAACAATATCAATCTTATTTTAGGGACACTGTTATAATCGTCCACTGTGATGATATAAAATCAAAATAGATTTGTTTCTATATTAAAGAAGTAGAAGGTTTGTTGTTGTAAAACATCATGTGAGGTGATAAAACTCTGAACTGAATAAACATGTTGGGACTTCTGATACCGTCAGATTAAATGTGTAGAGACGAGTTTAGTTTCATGTAATTAATGTTTCACTTTACAGTAAAATTCTCCTGTATGAGAGTCTGTAAATATTAAACTCCAGACAGTAACAGAGAACTTTAGGACAGCTGGAGTTCCTGATGGAGGTGGAACGTGAGTGTTTACGAGCTTATCTGGTAGAATAATAAGGTTTTATTATAATGAGGTTTTATTATTAAACACATCTTACTTTTGTTTAATAATAAAACCTTTTGTTTTATTTCATGTAGGATTTAAAAATAAAAACATAATAATTAATTCAGCTCTACTGAAACACTGGTGATTAGTTTTGGTTTGATTTGTTCAGGTCAGATGTTTAAATTTACATTTGCAGCATTTAGCAGCCTTACAATTATCCTGGAATACAATTGAGCAATTGAGGGTTAAGGGCCTTGCTCAGGGGCCCAAAAGTGACAACTTGGTGGTGGCGGGGCTTGAACCAGCAACCTTCTGATTACTAGTCCAGTACCTTAGCAGTAGCGACTGTGAGCTGCTATTTCTTGACAGGATATTACGACAAAGTTATGAAACGTTTCTGATTATTCAATTAATCATTCATTCATCTATACACACACACACACACACACACACACACACACACACACACACTAACATACACACACTAACATATACACACACACACACACTAACATATACACACAAACACACACACACACACACACACACACTAACATACACGCACTAACATACACGCACTAACATACACGCACACACACACACACAAGCACACGCACTAACATACACGCGCACACACGCACACACACACACACACACACACACACACACATATAGGGTAATTAACGTATTAACGTAATTAATGTTTTTGGACTGTGGGAGGAAACCGGAGCTCCCGGAGGAAACCCACACAGACACGGGGAGAACATGCACCAGACCACCCCGTCTGGGGATCGAACCCAAGACCTTCTTGCTATGAGGCGACAGTGCTACCCACCGAGCCACCGTGCTGCCCACTGTCCCACTCAACACTGTAATTTTATATTAATGATACAGTAGAAAGTCCCAGAATGCATTAGAAGGTGTGTTCACCAGTCTAATACACTTACAGGTGAGATACTGAGTAGCTGCATGGAATTGTGGGTAACGTAGTAAAGCATTAAAACCAAATGATGAAGCTTTTTATTAAACTGATTGATTATAAATATTTTACTTTATTAAAAGTATTTTGGTGCTCAGGCGGTGCAGCTGTGATTTACACTGACCCACTAAATAGTTTTGGGAAGGCCGAGGCTCCAGACCTGAGTGTTACAGCACTGTGACCCAGACCAGAATAAAGCCGTGATATAAAACAGGACATGAAATAAAAACAATGAAAGTAATTTATAGTAAATCGTTTTAAAAGTAAAATTCTTCATGTTTCGGTGTTTTGGCAGAGAAGGACGGAAGTTCTGACATTAAAAACTATGAATATTTAAATAGTGAAAAATAATAAAAACAAATTTTCTAACCTGAGACTCAA
Source organism: Trichomycterus rosablanca (assembly GCF_030014385.1). Lineage (NCBI taxonomy): Eukaryota > Metazoa > Chordata > Actinopteri > Siluriformes > Trichomycteridae > Trichomycterus > Trichomycterus rosablanca. The sequence goes on along the minus strand of NC_085992.1, from coordinate 52,761,499 downwards.
TATTAGACGGCAAACATGAGTGGATCATGAGTGGATCATGAGTGGATCATGAGTGGATCAGGAGTGGATCATGAGTGGATCATGAGTGGATCAGGAGTGGATCATGAGTGGATCATGAGTGGATCATGAGTGGATCAGGAGTGGATCAGGAGTGGATCAGGAGTGGATCATGAGTGGATCATGAGTGGATCATGAGCACTGTGTTAATTACCACAGATTATATGTGACTGGACAGTAGAACAAATTCACTGCAGAACTTGAAGGGATTGAACTTAATGAACTGGTAATGAATTGATCATTAATTGGTAATGAAATGTTTATGTCCTAAACACCCGTCTGAGTGAATCTGCTCCTCCTGTTTTAACACTTTCAGCAGAGCAACAGAAACAATACGATGAAGATCTGAACAGCAAGTTAATGTAAAGCACACAGGGGCCCCTCAGGCCCATAATTACTTGGGGCCCCAGCAATAATGTCCATGTTACCACCGTTTGCTGTTCCTGCAGTCCTGTTCCTAATGACAGCCACACTTGGTATCAGGAAATCCATCCCACCAGATCCAGTTCTTTATGATCCGGAGGAGTGGACACTGGGGACGGGGTAAAACTTGGACACTCTGCTCTGGGCGGTGGGGTTAAGGCACTCGGAGTCGCCACTCATCCTGAAGAAGACCTCCTGCTCCTGGAGCTTCCGAGAGAATTCCTCCTCCAGAGCCTGGAGCAGAGCGGAGGAGAGCAGAAGGAGAGAGGAGGAGAGCAGGAGGAGAGAGGAGGAGAGAGGAGAGAGGAGGAGAGAGGAGAGCAGGAGCAGAGAGGAGAGTGGAGGAGAGAGGAGAGAGGAGGAGGGCAGGAGCAGAGAGGAGAGAGGAGGAGAGAGGAGAGAGGAGGAGAGCAGGAGCAGAGAGGAGAGAGGAGGAGAGTAGAGCAGGAGCAGAGAGGAGAGAGGAGGAGAGGAGAGCAGGAGGAGAGAGGAGGGCAGGAGGAGAGAGGAGAGAGGAGGAGAGAGGAGGAGGGCAGGAGGAGAGCAGGAGCAGAGAGGAGAGAGGAGGAGAGAGGAGAGAGGAGGAGGGCAGGAGGAGGGCAGGAGCAGAGAGGAGAGAGGAGGAGAGCAGGAGGAGAGAGGAGGAGAGCAGGAGGAGAGAGGAGGAGAGAGGAGGAGGGCAGGAGGAGAGAGGAGAGAGGAGGAGGGCAGGAGGAGAGAGGAGAGAGGAGGAGGGCAGGAGCAGAGAGGAGAGAGGAGGAGAGAGGAGAGAGGAGAGAGGAGGAGGGCAGGAGGAGAGAGGAGAGAGGAGGAGAGAGGAGAGAGGAGGAGGGCAGGAGGAGAGAGGAGAGAGGAGGAGAGAGGAGAGAGGAGGAGAGAGGAGGAGGGCAGGAGGAGGGCAGGAGCAGAGAGGAGAGAGGAGGAGAGCAGGAGGAGAGAGGAGAGAGGAGGAGAGAGGAGAGAGGAGAGAGGAGGAGGGCAGGAGGAGAGAGGAGAGAGGAGGAGGGCAGGAGAAGAGAGGAGAGAGGAGGAGAGAGGAGAGAGGAGGAGAGAGGAGGAGGGCAGGAGCAGAGAGGAGAGAGGAGGAGAGCAGGAGGAGAGAGGAGGAGAGAGGAGGAGAGAGGAGGAGAGAGGAGAGAGGAGAGAGGAGGAGGGCAGGAGGAGAGAGGAGGAGGGCAGGAGGAGAGAGGAGGAGAGAGGAGGAGGGCAGGAGGAGAGAGGAGAGAGGAGGAGAGAGGAGGAGGGCAGGAGGAGAGAGGAGAGAGGAGAGAGGAGGAGGGCAGGAGGAGAGAGGAGGAGGGCAGGAGGAGAGAGGAGAGAGGAGAGAGGAGGAGGGCAGGAGGAGAGAGGAGGAGGGCAGGAGGAGAGAGGAGAGAGGAGGAGAGAGGAGAGAGGAGGAGAGCAGGAGGAGAGAGGAGAGAGGAGGAGAGAGGAGAGAGGAGAGAGGAGGAGGGCAGGAGGAGAGAGGAGAGAGGAGGAGGGCAGGAGAAGAGAGGAGAGAGGAGGAGAGAGGAGAGAGGAGGAGAGAGGAGGAGGGCAGGAGGAGGGCAGGAGCAGAGAGGAGAGAGGAGGAGAGCAGGAGGAGAGAGGAGGAGAGCAGGAGGAGAGAGGAGGAGAGAGGAGGAGGGCAGGAGGAGAGAGGAGAGAGGAGGAGAGAGGAGGAGAGAGGAGGAGGGCAGGAGGAGGGCAGGAGCAGAGAGGAGAGAGGAGGAGAGCAGGAGGAGAGAGGAGGAGAGCAGGAGGAGAGAGGAGGAGAGAGGAGGAGGGCAGGAGGAGAGAGGAGAGAGGAGGAGAGAGGAGGAGGGCAGGAGGAGAGAGGAGAGAGGAGAGAGGAGAGAGGAGGAGAGCAGGAGCATCACACAGACAGAAACACACCACCAACAGCATGAAGAATTTGTTACACAATCTAATCAGGTTCTGTTATAACAGAATAAAATAGAATGTATTTAAAATAGAGAGAGTGTGTGTGTGTGTGTGTGTGTGTGTGTGTGTGTGTGTGTGTGTGAGAGAGAGTGTGTGTGTGTGTGTGTGTGTGTGTGTGTGTGTGTGTGTGTGTGTGTGTGTGTGAGAGAGAGTGTGTGTGTGTGTGTGTGTGTGTGTGTGTGTGTGTGTGTGTGTGTGTGTGTGTGTGTTTGAAAACCTAGTGAGCTGCCTTGCTGTCTTACTGTCTACACGGGCAGCTGCCTCAGTAGAGAGGATTCTAATAAGTCAATGACTGATAAGGCAGGTTATTCGAACGCGCTACTTGGATAGCGATTCCATCGGGTTTCGCGTTTAGCATCTTGCCCTTAAAACCAATAAACTGAGGTAGCACAGCACGCTAACATCAATATACAGGGGTTGGACAATGAAACTGAAACACCTGGTTTTAGACCACAATAATTTATTAGTATGGTGTAGGGCCTCCTTTTGCGGCCAATACAGCGTCAATTCGTCT